>NW_025767731.1:0-160832 GCF_003918875.1 Haliotis rubra
GTAGTAGTGGTAGTAGCAGCAGCAGCTAGGTAGTAGTAGTGGTGGTGGTACGAGTGGTAGTAGCAGCAGCAGTAGCAGTAGTAGTACGAATAGCAGTAGCAGCAGCAGTAGTAGTAGTGGTACAGTAGTAGCAGCAGCCGCAGCGGCTGCAGCAGCAGCACGAGTAGTAGTAGTATCAGTAGTAGTAGTAGTAGCAGCGGCTGCAGTAGTAGTAGTAGTAGTAGCAAGTAGTAGTAGCAGCAGCAGTAGTAGTAGTAGTACGAATAGTAGTAGCAGCAGTAGTAGTAGTAGTAGTACGAGTAGTAGTAGCAGCAGCAGTAGTAGTAGTAGTACGATTAGTAGTAGCAGCAGTAGTAGTAGTAGTAGTACGAGTAGTAGTAGCAACTGCAGCAGCAGCAGTAGTGGTACGAGTAGCAGTAGCAGCAGCAGTAGCAGTAGTAGTAGTAGCAGCGTTAGTGGTACGAGTAGTAGTAGTAGTGAGTAGTAGCAGCAGCAGCAGTAGTAGTAGCAGCAGTAGTGAGTAGTAGCAGCAGCAGTAGTAGTAGCACGAATAGTAGCAGCAGCAGCAGCAGTAGTAGTAGTAGCAGCGGTAGTAGTAGCAGTGAGTAGTAGTAGTAGCAGCAGTGAGTAGTAGTAGTAGTAGTAGTAGCAGCAGCAGCTGTAGTAGTAGTAGCAACGAATAGCAGTAGCAGCAGCAGCAGTAGTAGTACGAGTAGTAGTAGTATCAGTAGTAGTTGTAGTAGCAGCAGCTGCAGTAGAATCAGTAGTAGTAGTAGTACGAGAAGTAGTAGTAGTACACGTAGTAGTAGCAGCAACAGTAGTAGTAGTAGTACGAGTAGTAGTAGTAGCAGCAGCAGTAGTAGTAGTGCGAATAGTAGTAGCAGCAGCAGTAGTAGTAGTAGTACGAGTAGTAGTAGTAGTAATAGTGGTAGCAGCAGTAGTAGTAGTAGTACGAGGAGTTATAGTAGTAGCAGCAGTAGTAGCAGTAGTTACGAGCTAGCAAAGCTTCTCTACGAGCGAAGGGGTGGGCGACTTTTCAGCGATAACGTGATCGCAGACCGCTGACCATGCATACCTTTGTCAACGGGTAGGAAAAAGCAGCAACATTTTTCTGTTGCAGAGTATCAACTTAGGAAAGGTGGTATGATGAGGAAACACATTTGTGTTTAGAGGATCTCAGATAAACTATTTAGTAGGGATGATTCATGTCCCAACTGTGTGGAAGTGGTGCAATAAAATACATACATAAATGAGTTGGCATTGCGTACAGACACCGATCATTGAAGGAGGGAGTCAGTTAAATTATATTAGAATGTCGAAATACCTGTATTTGCAAAGTCCTAATATAAGTTGTTCACTGGTAACGAGGGGGACATAAACAAACATAGAGGGTGCATCAACCCATAGTCCCCGAGGGACCAGTGAACAACGTTTTTATATTACAGAACACCTCAATGTTAATTTTGAATTGTTTGAAGCACGAGTATTGGATCATAATAAGGAGCTCGACACTCCCAACACGAAGTACCAAACAAATTCCAAAGAATATCTCTTTCCATATATATAGTATTTTGCTGCGATGATAATCAGATTTAATACAAAGATGATATGTTTTGCATCCAGAATTAATCTTGTGCCTGTATCTTGTTCAATCAAGGCTTTCAGTTGTTGCCACAACGTTTCTCACGTACACACTCACAAAATATGTGGATAATTGATTCGATTGTAACATTACAAAATGTACTAGAAGCAGATTGTGTCAGTTTATAGTTAATATATCCTTGTTTGTTGTAATGATTCTTTGGACAATTTTATATTGAAGCCATCTTAATTGTGTATTACAAGTTGATCTGAAGGGTACATAGTTATAAACCTTCCAGAGTTGTTCTGATATATCTACGTTGATATCCCTTTCCCATTAAAGTTGACTTTTAAGCTTTTCTTTTAATGTATGTTTCCTTAACAAGACAGAGTAGAAAATCTTGCATCCTTTACGTTTTTTGTCTTACTAGGAATAAATGGCTCCTCTACATTACACAGAGTTAGTTGTTTCGAAAGTAAGTATGATTTGATGGAGTTGATGATACGAGTGAGAATAAGGAGGGCATGCCAATTGATAGAAGCGTCTCTAAAATGGTCGCAGTCCCGTGTGAACAGTTTCCGAATCACCAATGCCTGTTTTGGTCTCCGTGGTAGAAGGACATAATATCTGCCCGGAGTGGGTTGTCGCAGGTTCCATCCCCAGCCGTTTTAGACTGACTGACTGAGTTTGGTTTTACGCCGCTTTTAGCAATATTCCAGCAACATCACGGCGGGGGACACCAGAAATGGGCTTCACACAATGTACCCATGTGGGGATTCGAACCCGGGTCTTCGGCGTGACGAGCCAACGCTTTAACCACTAGGCTACCCCACCGCCCCCCGTTTTAGAATAAAAGACAACAAAACTGGCATTGGTGAGGTGCAATAAGAGAGCATGTACCTGGCAAGGATCTAGGTTAGATTTAGTTTGGTTGTTGTTTAATGCCGCACTCAGCAATATTCCAGTTATATGGAATCGGTCTCTAAATAATGAGTCGGGACCAGACAATACAGTGATCAACAGCATGAACATCGATCTTCTCAATTGGGATACGATGACATGTGTCAACCAAGCGGGTCGATCCAGGTAAGAACTGGTCTTCAGCAACCTATGTTTGTCCTAAGAGACAACGAACGGCATCGGATTAATGCATGCTAACGTATCCCAATTACGCAGATCGATGCTCATGCTGTTGACCACTGGGTTGTCTGATCGGTTGTTCGGTTACTTACTGACCTCGAATATTGCTGAGTGTGGCAATATACAACTACTATTGCTTAGATTGCACCTTTGACGTACTTCCGGGTCAATGGCCGTCCTCTGCATCAGGCAACGAATCATACGTTGAATGCAAGTAGATCTTGACGTTGGTGAGTAAAAACAATAACACACTGAACTGAATTTCACATGAAATGTATTACCACATAAATATATACATTAAGGCAATGACTATACATCATGCCATCGTTTGTATGTACAACATAGCACTAGAGCGACAGGTTTCTAACCGCTTCTTCATATGTAGTGGTAGATGTCCCAGTCCACGCAGACCAGGAAACCTCTGAGCGTCGACAACCCGTTACACTGTTAATCCAGAATTCGTTAACCCACCAGCAAGGTCTCAGCTAGTCTGGTTTCAGTCCTTATCGACACGCCCCTCCTCACGCAATAGGGGTGAAGGTCAGCTGGGGTCCTGGGAAACTGTAGGAGGGGAGGTAACTCTCACTGTGGTCGTGTTCACTGAGAGGGGTTGGAGGGCTTGAGTACGTTGGGCTCTGCTGGGGATAGGACGCCGTCTGGGGATACGAAATGTCGTTCAGATGCGGAAGTAGCAAAGGACTGTGGGTGTAACCGGAAGCACCGATCCTCTCATTGTGCGATGGGTAGGAGGCTGTCATCTGATGGAACATGGGTGACGTCATGAAGTAACTGTTGTCACAACCGGATACAGCTGCTGGGTAGTTCATCCCATAATAGTTCAAACTGAAACAAAAGCAATGTCTTATGAACACCGTAGCACAAACATTATCCTCGTAGTGAGATATATAACACGAGTTGTATTCTCCTCAAAGACGAGATTCCGCAATTTTCGGAAATAACAATAATAATTTGCCTAACAACGACGTCATTTTTGTAAGTTCGTGACACTGGTCTGACTATATTTGGTGGTATGTCCATTTAAATTTTCATCTTGGGCAAGTGCACCCATAATATATTATATGCCAGCGTTAACAATGTTTCAGTATTTCCAGCATTGAAATGGTCAACGGAGAGGTCATTTATAAGAATCCACACCATGGCAGAAACCTGAATCCAAAGAAAAAAACAGTGTGTTCATATTGAAAGCATTTGGTTATTAGAAATAATGCCACAAGAATGCAACCAGGCGCTCGCCATAGCTCTCTGCTCACATCGCACAACCATTGAACTATTGCTTACTTTGATTTGGGTGCCTCTGGTGATGTGTTGTGGGGGACTGGTGGAGACAACACGTGACATTTATCCGACTGATTGTTGACGTCATGTGACGACTGCGACCCCTGGTGGTACAACTGTCGCCTCATCCAGTTCACGTGACTTCCCTTCGCCTGACGCTTGAACTTAGACCGACGGTTTTGGAACCAGATCTGACAGGAAAAGAAGAAAAAGAAAATTTGAATAAAAGCAAAAATATCAACTCGTGAACATACAATAACATTTGTATCCTTTTGTATCCGATCTTGTGGATTGGGTGAATCTTGAAGTGGTACAGCTCATACTCATAACGAATATATCCTGTGAAATATGGAAACGAATACCTCTTTTCGTACTTCCTGGTCTTACATTTCTAACATATTAAAGCATATAATTTAGGTTTGGTCTGTGTTCCTGTTATCAAACACTATATTTGCTGTATGTTTCATAGCAAGTGTACTCACCGACAGTCGTTCCGTGTTGATACTGAGGGTGTTTGAGAGCTCCTCCAGGGTGCAGCTGTCAGGGTACTGGCTGGACATGAAGACCCTCTCTAACTGATGAAGCTGTCAACATAAGTCACAATAGCCATAAACAGACTGTACAGCTGACAAACGTGTTTTTTAAACGAACTAAAATCACTAGAAGCGCCCGTACAATCCCTTCCCCTATGAGATTCTACCGACTAAATTATGGTATAGATACCAAAGTTATGTATACTCTGTTGCACCTGATTCGAAGTAATTACAAAATCACCAGGCATAAAACTCACCTGGCCAGCAGTGTACTTGATCCTATTGCGGGGCTGCACGCGCTTGTTATCGGACTTGCTTGGCCTCGGCTCGGGGGTCTTTACCTTCATGGTGTTTGTTATAGGAAACTGGAAAGAATTAATAGAAAGTAAATTTAATGACCGGATTTAATTACACCATTTGCGCAGATATTTGCATACGTGTTTGTATTTGGTATCTTTCTTCATTTAAGTTGAATGTAAATAAAATGTCACCACATAGGACTGCATCAAGCTATGAAAAGTCCCGGTGAAGAAAACGTATGCGAACTGTATTTCACAAAAAAACATTATAAGCGATTTAACAATTAAACATGCAAAAATAGTTTGTGGGCACTTTATTAGAAATAAGCAAGGGCAGGAAAGCCAGCTGCAGATTTTCCATGTCATGTCTTTGCCATTTATCGAAACTGTTTTCTAAACGGTTTTTATAATGAACCCGTGTAAACTAAATGTTGTTCATCGCAGATATTTGTTAACACCAGAACACGAATTTATATCGGAATGTTGTTCTTTCTATATAAAGATGTTTTCCAAATGAAAGTAGGTCTGTTTTTTTTGTCAGCTTCTGCGAGACAGTTTACCTGTGTTGGTTTATGTTATCAGTACACATACCTTCTGTCAATATGCTCAGTCCTCGGTCACCAACGTGTGATAATTATCTTCTGTAATAGATGCAGAAATATACAAGTCGTCTCTCAAAGTGTGAACTGTTTCCTGGTCGAAGATTTATGGGCGAATGATATTGTAGATCTTAACATCGTCTTTATATACCTGGACACAAACTTTCGGTTTCTTCTGATGTTTTCCGTTATGCAAGCGCATTTTTTAGATCTCGGGAGTGTTTTTACATCAATCATGGACGCTTTGTTTTCTAATACGAACAACTGGTATTTTCTGAGCAGCCATACTGCTGGACAGGGCTGGGAAATGTTTACACAGAAATCAGACATGTACGTTATGTTTATTTACCTAAAAAGCAGCCATTGTTTATCTAAAGTGGCCAATCAAGGTAGCGCGTGGGACCGGTAGCTTGACTGAAATGACCGGCTGGTCAAGAAGGCCACGCTGAAGCCTGTGAAAACTGACCGCTACTTCTGAAGCGCCGACTATTCTGTAATATGCACGGAGTAATTGTTTTACAAACAAACATTCAACGAGGTAAGACAATCGTCTACCTTAAACATGAAGCCTACTGTTGTTTTGATAGAGGTGTGTAGTTTCACGTTCGTTGGATTTTGTTGTTTTATCGAAACCATCAATATATTGATATATTTTGTTGAATATCTATAAGTATATTATTTGGGTATTTTGCCTGCAGTATCTGGTCAGTTCATCATGCGTGTTGATTTAAAAATTCCACACCTTTGAGTCATAAAAGACCACATTCCAATTTTGTAGTCATATATAACACAATACGATTTTTATACATTCCTATATTATACATATACAAAATCATAAAAAATCCAATTGTTCATGCCGACTTATACTTTTATACAATAATATGTACATATACTACGCTCTCTCTCTCTCTCACACACACACGCGCGCGCGCGGACCCACACACTCACACACAACGCAAGAGTATATCTACAGAACGTATCAATTCACACGAGCACAATGTATTGTAGCACTAGAAACACTTCAAATTTCTGTTTCGTTTCATCAGTGCGTGATTGAAATATGTTGGGTGACACATTAAGGTGTCGTTTCATCAGTGCCTGATTGGAATATGTTGGGTGACACATTAAGGTGTACTGAATCGTCAAACACAATTAAAAACGAACTAAAACAACACAGATTATAAGCAATGTCCATCTTTTATTCACAAAAGAGGCAAACCATACACTGTATTCTAAGACTCAGCTGAAATGACCTAAATACACCTATAAGTTTCAGCACTTTATTGTCAGTGAACTACCGCTGGTGTCGTTATTACGAAGATCATTATCATTATCGGTTTTATTGTAAAAGTATGTATATATCAGATCAAACTGTTTCTTCTATATAAAAGGTTATGATCATAAAAGTTATTTAGAAATATAACTCTAGTGTCTGAAACAAGCATTGAAACTGTTTATAGAATCTGTTTTTTGAATATGTCTGTCTGTTTTTAATATTTGACTCCAATAAAACCCTTTAAAAACCTTTAAAGTTTATTAGACATGTTTTAATTGACATATAGTATTGGACAGGTTTATACATTTACAAAATTCATTTGGCATGTTTATACATTTACATGAATTATTTGACATTTTTCTACGTTTACATGTATAGACATATACGTGTGTATATATATTTGATGTTGGACCCTTTATCACCCCCTGTGTTGTGACACGCTGTATAAATATTCTTATGTCGAAGGGGTCATGAAACAGACATCGCACCTACCAATCCGATTTGATAAAGATAATATACTGTTCAAGCAATTTGATGAAGTTATTGTATAGACAGTTTACACGCCGTGAAATATAGATCTCTGAATATCTGAGAAAGGTAATTAGTGAGTGAGTGAGTTTAGTTTACGCCGCACTCAGCAATATTCTCTGGCGATGGTCTGTAAATAATGGAGTCTGGACCAGACAATCCAGTGATCAACAGCATGAACATCGATCTACGCAATTGGGAACCGATGACATGTGTCAACCAAGTCAGCGAGCATGACCATCCGATCCCGTTAGTCGCCTTTTACGACAAGCATGGGTTACTGAAGATCAGTTCTAACACGGACCTTCATGGGTCGAATAAGGTAATATAATGTATCTGTTGAAAATGAAATTTGTAAATGATTGCATTTATTTATCTGGTTTCGTTTTAAGCTACACTGATAAAACTCATCACTAACTTAACACTTGTTTTGTTTGGGAATATATTCATGGCATTAGCCACCATATTGCTTGAGTATTGCTGAGTGCGGTGTTTAAAACAACAAACAAACTTTACAAACTGGCAGATGATCACATAAAATCTACACATACAGACACAGTTCAGCTTTGTGCAGTAGTAAGATGTTTGTGCGTAACGGTGTGTGTGTGTGTGTGTGGTAACAGCATCTTTGAACAGATTTGGTCAGTCGATTTGTTGTTTAACGCCTCGCCTAGCGATATCGAATTTTGACAGGTGGTTCCAGTGATTTACTTCACGAACATCGATCTACTCAGCATCAAGAGTTATACAGCTTAAGGAGCGGTGTTGTATTCAGAATGAAGACTGTTGTTCGGGTGCTTTTAATACTAGCCAGCGTGTTGCATCTAGAGTAAATCCACACATTGTTTCGTGAATATTTAGCGAGTAAACGAGATTCATGATTCATGTCTGTAAAATAAACACTCAGACAAAATACCGTTATATTTTACGGTTTGATATGTAGAGGCCAAAGATGTCCCCAACCTGTAGAAAATGAGTGAGTGAGTATGGATTTATGCAGAGTTTTGCTATATACTACAGTGATGCGATGTTTTATTCACGTACATGAGTGAGTGAGTGAGTTTAATTTTACGCCGCACTCAGCAATATTCCAGCTATATGGCGGCGGTCTGTAAATAATGGAGTCTGGACCAGACACTCCAGTGATCGACAGCATGAGCATTGATCTGCGCAATTGGGAACCGATGACAAGGAACTAGCAATATATGGATGAAAAAACTTCTTTATTGCTGTGAGAGGAACGTTTCGGTGGAGGTTCTAACGCCGTTATCAAGCAAGTGATGAACAGAATGAGGATAGAGGAGCATATATACAAGTTAGAGGAAATGTTTGTACCTTACAGTGGGGATTAGGAAGCCGGTCACAATAACAACACGTGGCCTTTGATTAAAGCGTTAACAAGTGAAGCCTGTAGTATATACAAGGGGATAGTGAAGCCTGTAGTATACATTAAGGGGGGATTATCGACGATGAGGATCTTTGATGAGTTGGTAGTATGCAGGAGGTAATAACCTTGGTCACGGTTGATTAATGGCTGGAGTATTTTGATGTAGATAGCTTCTTGGAGTTTCCCGAGTTTAAAGTCTTTGAGGTTGGTTGTTAGGGTTTTGGCTCTGTCCCACTGGATACTGTGGTTGGGACTGTCTTGGATGTGATCCGATAAAACTGACTTGGAGTTAAGTTTTCATACTGAGGTCTGATGTTCTTTGATTCGGGTTTTGAGGGGTCTTAATATGTTTCGCCTACATACGCCTGTCCACAACTGTTCCCAGTGGTTGATGCTTCGGGCTGGTTGGTGGTTTGCTAGTCGCTTTGATGGTGTTAAGGAGGCTGTTTCTCTTAAAAACACGTCTATATTGGCCTGTTTTTTTTAAAAGTCTCTGGACTTCGTGTCTGACAATTCCGTAGTAGGGGAGGCGGATTGCAGATCGTTGACGGGTGGATTTCTCGGTTTTGTTGTTGAAGTTCTGCATGGTTTGTTGCACACGCTGTTCAGGGTAGTTGTTGTACTGTGTGAAGATCTAGACTTATTTTATTTTTATTATTATTATTATTATTATTATTATTATTATTATTTTTTTAAGAAACCAAAGTCTTCCATCATAAACAGCGGTCATTACATAAATGACATATACAAATACATGAACATAATCAGATATCCAACATACCAGGATGCAACATAAACTCTGTCAAAAAAGAAACGCAACCCCTGTCCTCAGATATGAAAAATTCGTTTGAATGAAGTTATTGCTTCCAAACTAAATTTTATTCGAATGTATTGAAATGATACACGTAATTAATGAAGATTACCATCCAAACAACTGCATTTGTACGCATAAGTGTATTTTATTGCTTATTCCGTCACAACGCATGAAATGACCCTCATGGTGACTTCGCACAAAAAAAACACATGCAAATCATGAAAATGGCAGTTAATGTAGGGTGTATAAAAGCCCATGTGCTTCCGTATTATATTCATTCATTTGTCGCCGAAAAGCTGTGTTAAAAATGCCACGATTGAGTGCTGCCGACCGAAATATCGCCATTGGTCGTGTTCAAGCCGGAGAAAGTTTTGGAACTGTTGCACGGCACCTAAATGTTCACAAAACAACGATATCCCGACTTTGGAGCCGCTACAACAACTTCAATTTGACCAACGATCGCCCGAGAAGTGGAAGGCCAAGAATCACGACCCCTTCAAGATCGGTACATCCGGGTCCATCACCTGCGTAATCGGCATGCCCTACCAACCGTGACTGCCACAAATACCAGGTTTGAGGAGAGTGTCAGCTCAAACGATTAGGAACCGTCTGAAAGAAGCGGGTTTACGTGCCTGTAGACCAGTTGTTGGACCTGTAATACGCCCCTACATCGACGCCGACGACTCAGGTGGTGCAACAACGTAAGGATACGGACTTTACAAAACTGGAGGCGAATCTGGTTTTCTGATGAATCACGTTTTCTTTTGCAACGTCACGACGGAAGACAGCGTCTGTATAGGAGACGTCATAAACGTTTAGCGCCCATCTGCGTCCGACAGGTGGACAGATTTGGCGGAGAAAGCGTCATGGTTTGGGGAACCATCTCATACAACCAGAAATCTGACTTGGTGATCGTTCCAGGGAACCTGACAGCCCAACGTTACATCAACCACGTGTTAGAGCTTCACCTTCTCCCGATTATTGACCAACAGACACAGATTTTTCAACGGGACAACGCCCGGCCTCATACTGCACGTGCAACAATGAACTTTCTGCAGAATTCCAACGTCAATGTCTTGCCATGACCCTCTAAATCACCAGACCTCAACCCTATTGAACACCTGTGGGATACTCTGGATCGACGCGTACGTCAACGTCAGCCGCCGCCACAGACGCTGCAACAGCTCGCCGTTGCACTGCAGGAGGAGTGGAGAGCCATTCCCCAGGAAAGAATCCGGCGTCCATCCGTTCTTGTCCAAGGAGATGCCGTGCAGTGATTGCAGCGCGTGGTGCTCATACGAGATACTGAGACAGACGCCCCCTGGTGACAAACTGGTGTCTGTGAGATGACTTTTGAAATGACAATTTTAAACATGCCCATCTGGGTTATTATTCTGCCAAATTTCAGACTTCTGTCTTAAATAATAAAAATGCCGTGTCGTCCTAAAACTTCAGATCAAAATCTCTAAAATACAGGGGTTGCGTTTCTTTTTTGACAGAGTTTAGTTAGACCAGTGAAGTATCAGCCTGTATAGGGTGTTGTATGTGGTGCCATACCCAACATATCATGTTTTATATAGCGCAACATGCAGCATACAGTGTTGTATATAGCGTCATACCAGACATAGCATATTGTATATGGGGTCACATCCAACATATCATGTTTTATATAGCGCAACATGCAGCATACAGTGTTGTATATAGCGTCATACCAGACATAACATATTGTATGTTGTGCCATACCCAACATATCATGTTCTATATAGCGCAACATGCAGCATACAGTGTTGTATATAGCGTCATACCAGACATAGCATATTGTATATGGGGTCACATCCAACATATCATGTTCTATATAGCGCAACATGCAGCATGAAGTGTTGCATATAGCGTCATATCAGACATAAAATATTGTATATAGGGCCACATCTGATCTTTCCTGTTGTATATTGCGTCACATCCAACATATGGTATTGTATATAGCGGCACCTCCGACATATTATGCTGTATATAGCACAACACCAAGCATACAATGTTGTATATTGCGCCATATCAGACATATCGTATTGTATATGGCGTCACATCCGACACATGTTGTATATAGCGCAACATCCGAGATATCATGCTATATATTGCGTCATATCCGACATATTATAAAGTATATAGCATTACATCCGACATGCCATGTTGTATATAGCATCATATATGACATGTCATATTGTTTAAAGCACCACATCTGACATATCATGCTGTATATTGCATCACATCCCTTGTATCTCATTGTCTATTGCATCACATCTGATCTATCATATTGTACAATGCACCACAACTAACATATCATGAAAATACACAATGCCATTTTAGAAAGTGGTCAAATGTAACATAATATTATATTATATTTGGGATTACACTTTCTTAGTAAAGTAAAGATTCTAGTACTTTTTTGGGGGGTGTGAGTCCCATCCGGGATTCGAACCCACACCCTCAGAGTCAGGCACCTAACAGGCCCTTAACACCATCATATAGGTCTTATCTAACATATGTTGTATATTGTGCCACATCTGACATATCATTCTGCGTCTTATGTCACATCCAATGTGTATTGTATATTGCGCCACATCCGACTTATTGCGTTGTATGTTGCGTCATATATCCGCTCTATAATATATGTTCCCAATGTTACATCAGTGCACCTACAAATATGTTAACTAATTAATCAATGCATAAAGATCAATATTTTACAAAAGCGGTTTCTGCATACACAGGTCAGGTTTGAAATACTGGGAATAATGGATGCCATTTATTTGCAAATTTCTTCATTTCATTCTTTCTTTTGGCAATGAAGCTTTCAACAGAAAAAATATCTTTTAAAGTCTTAATAAAGTTATTGCATTTTGGAATGTTGTTTTTCAAAGAAGAGACATAAATATGTCTTTTTGCTGAAATGATTATATGATTAAGCAATGGGAATTTTACTTAAGGAACCAAACTACACCAATTTTTTTGTCAAATTAACTTTTTGTATGAAATGAACGTTAATCCAAATTTGAAGATCATTCCAAAACTTCTTAGTTTCACAACATTCCCAGTAAACATGGCACAAGTTTTCATCCTCATCTTTACAAAAGCTGCTTGAGGCACTTTGGATAAGGTTCATATTTAACAGTTCCTTTTTGGTATAGATAATACCATGTAAAAAATTAAATTGGAAATCTAAGAGCTTTACATCATTAATGTCTTGTCTGTAAGACATAAAAGCCATTGGCCAATCAAAATCAGTATCATCAAACACTTTCCCCCATTTATGACACATATGAGGGTTATTATTATTGAATAGCAATATATCATAAAATAATCTTGATCCCTGTAATGATTTCAAAACATTATTTTGATAAGAATTTAGATTCAAGTCATAGGTATGTATATATTTGTGATTTGTTGTTGTATTTTTCAATGATTCAGGTAAAATATTTAGAACATATCTATGATCTAATTCTGTCCCTTTTATTGAATATTTACTTTTCAAAGATTCAAAAGACATCAAACCTTCTTCATCACACATGTCTTTGATGGTTAATAGTCCTTTATTTGCCCAATGTCTGATATAATGATTTTGGTTTTTAAAATTATGATTAAGCCATAATGGCTGTGCTAAAATTTCACCAATGTTACTTTCCTCTATGGTTATGTTAGAACAATACATATTCCATGCTTTTAAAACATCTTTCCAATATGGATTATGAATATCAGCAATATTATGCAAATTAGCACCAAAGTTCATGATATTGTAACGGTTCAATGGGGGTAAAACGAGAAAAATATATTTTATTTAAGTAGCATGTCTGTTCTGTGGACCACTCTCACTTTTACCCTGTTAATTACAGTTTTTACCAATAAAAAGAAATAACTTGACAACATGAAGTTGAAACAATTAACAAGGATTTATTACACATACATTTATCACAGTCAATAATGTCAAATATTATTTAAATCAGAACAAACTTCTGATTAAGTAAGTACTGTCTCAAGCAAAGCTTGGATATATTATGCTTACATAATATTGTGGTGTTCTCGGTAGATACCGGTGAAAATATATATGGAAAATCTGCGACTCGCATCCACCACAATCAGTCTAGAACTGTCCACTGACAACTGCCAACTGACCAGAACTAAGTCACAATCGTCATGACGTAATTTGTTTACAAACAACAAGCAATACATATTAATTTATAATTGGTGCAGAATAATAAATGTAGAGCGTCCTTTGACTCATTATAATTGTGGAAATGTCTTTTGACGCTTAAAATACAAAATTTGCAAAGTAATTTTGTCAACGAACTGTGTACACATAAACTCATGACGTCATCATCAAATATGGCCGCCTCCATGGATAACATTGCCGAAGCAATAGCTCTGACGAAACGACAGTTAAATATAAGTTCTATCAGGTGAAAAGGATATGGATTACAATGTACACAACATCGAGTAGTTTTTTAATGTTATTCAAACGGTATTACGTCTCACAATCCAAAGACTGAGGATAAATGCAATGAAACTCACTGCCTATATACCGACGGGGAAAACTCGTCGAATGGAAACACACCGGAATTAACCCGATGCCAAATGCGAGAAAAGATAATTAGGGCTGTATATTACAATATCCCCCCTTTTACAATTAAATCGTCCCCGATTTAACACATTACTTTGTAAACCTTGTTGCATGTCGAAACTTAAATATATACGTTAAGATAACCATTTTAACCGTGTTCAATGTCACATCTCAGAGTTCTTTGCTTGGGCTTGCAGAGAGTTAATGTACGCATCTGCCTGTCTCCTTAATGTGAGCTGCTCCATGAATCTCCTATCTTCCGCAAGATGAAGAACTGACATGGCTTCCCTGCCAGCCCGGATAAACTCGTCGAGAGCTGGCCTGGATAATGGTATTTCCGACATCGTCAGCCAAGCTGGAGTTGCTTTGTGGAGGCGCCGGGTCAACTGCTCCACTTCCATCCTGAGGGCCTGTACCTCCAGGGCCTGACGGTCATAAGCGAGCTCCCAAGATGACTCCGCTGGCATCTTCATCTCAGGCTGGGCCTGGCTGGCAACAAGTGATTGCTTTATCTCAGGCTGGGCCTGGCTGGCAACAAGTGATTGATTCATCTCAGGCTCTGCCTGGTGGTTACTCTCTGCTAGGGCAAGACAGAGTGTTCCGGGACCGCTGCCGCTCCTTCTTTGGCTTGAACACCCAGGTTTCCAGGGTCGATAAAGACCGGTTCTCGGCCACCTTGGTCCTCGCCCTTCGGCAGATGACCATTGGGTTGCTGGGATTCCCCTTTCTTCCAGCGTGGGTAGCCGTGTAGTGCCTGGTGAGATCTCCAAATCTGTTATAGGTCACTTGGCACCGATCAACAGAACAAAATAATGTCGTCAGCTTCTTCAGGTGACGCATGGTCCAATGCCGATCAAATGCATGCAGGTTGGTGAACATTTGTTTGTCCGGACATGCTGGACACTCCATCCCCGGCACGAACGTCACGACCTTGATGGATGGGCTAGCTGACACTCCTGGTTGTGGATTCTCCTCCTCTCCGAGGGACATGTTCTCATCAAACAACTCCAGGACAGATGGGGAAGACCTTATAATAAGAGTAACAATTAGAATTAGCAAATTGTCAACCAGAGTGAAGAAATGTATTTCTAATGTGCAAAGAATTTACAATTATTTTATTTTATTTTATTATTTTTTAAATTTTGTAGTGCAGATATAAGAGAGAGAGATCCAATTTCAATGTTATTCCCACAATAACATATCCTACTAATCCTACTGGTAATTAAGTTGATCCGACATCTACTCTCAGTAGGATTTATAACTCAGTCATTCTAAATGTTTAGGCCCTTAGAAATACTGATGGAAAGCGTCCAACACGCCTAAATTTTAAATCCGTACAGATTTGTAAGTCCTAAGCACTAGACTTTAGCCTTCTTCATCAGTCCGTTCTCTGCATCCCTAAGTACCTAGACTGATAATTTTGATATTTTTATTTTAATGAGATGATTTTAACTCTCATCTCTGAATGTTTCAGGAATACATGGATGATGTCTCAAGCCTATTGCTTGGAAGTCCACCATTTAGGTGGATCACTCCCCAAATATGGTAACAACCGGTCAATATGCACAACCTTTGGTGTTTTATTAGGTCCATTCTGGATACGGTAGGTTATGTCATCAATTTGTTTGTGACAACCCAACCCTTTGACCATTTGGGGATAAGTTTGTAACTGAGGTTAGTGGCTTTGTGGGGGTTAAACAGCCACACTGGTTGCCCTACTTTGAGTCTGAACTCTTTGCTCCCCAAGTCGTAACGTCTTTTCCGCACTTCCGAAGAACGTTTGAGACTTCTTCTGGCAGTCTCAAAAGCTTTTGTGAACTGTTGTTTGATCTCGTCCACATTTTCTTCTCTAGTAATGGGATTCTCGTTAGGATCACCAGTTACTAGGTGAAATGGCATTCGCACCTCTGAACCAAATACTAATTTATTTGGCGTGCAGCCCGTTGATTCATGTTTGGAACTTCTATAAGCTGCCATCACAAAGGGGAGATGTGTGTCCCAAGACCTTGGTCTCCCTTCTGTATATATACTTAGCATTGCTGCTAGCGTGCGGTTAAAACGCTCGACCTGACCGTTAGCCTGAGGAGAGAGGTTGTTCTGGTTTTTACCACTCCCAGCAATTTACATAGCTCTTGGAAAAGTGTAGCTTCATATTGTCTACCCTGATCTAGGGCTGGGACGGGTAGGAAAAAATGGAATCGAGTACCCGCATGTACTTACCCGAATCGGAATCGAGTACCCGGAAATGTAAGGAATACAGAGCTTCTGTCAACTTTCTGAAGATTCAATCACTAGTTGAAAGAGATTATTGTAGAAAACTCGAATGGATGGCAATAAGACATTAAAACAGATCTAAGGCTATTTAATTTACGTCTGTTAAACCAATATATAGAGTAACACCATTACTTACATTCATTGTTAACATTTCGTACCCGCTGTTACTGTAACTTTCACTAGTTGGAGTCATTGTGCCTTTGTATAAGAAGGGTAACAGGCAAAACCCAAACAACTACAGGGGGAATTTCTTTATTAAGTGTAATGGGTAAAATATTCACTAGTATTCTAGATTCACGTATTCGAGTTTGGCTGGACTTAAACAAAACTGTACACGAGTCACAGGCAGGTTTAGAAATGGCTACTCAATATTTGATAATATTTTCATTCTACAGTCGCTTGTCCAAAATTCCCCTAAGGAAACCTGGTCATAGGTTTTATGCTTCATTTATTGATTTTCGCAAGGCCTTTGACTTAGTAAATAGTGATAAGTTATTGTATGTACTGTTAAGCAAAGGTGTTCATGGTAAGATCTTTAGGATCTTAACAGACATATATAATAAGGTCAGAGCGTGCGTCCGAGTTGGCAGTAATAGGTCGGATATATTCACAACTTCACATGGCGTCAGACAAGGGTGTATGTTGAGTCCGGTATTGCTTATATATTTTATAAATGAGTTAGTAGAGGAAATGCAAAATAGTGGTATAAAGGGGTATATTTGTCAAATCGGAACTGGGCGACACTTTACTGCTGCTCTTTTCCGATGATGTCACCATGGTAGATGATTCTGTCGTAGGGCTGCAGCGAAATTAGATTTCCTACATACACACTTTATTTGAAATTTGGTCTGGAGGTGAATTTAGATAAGTCTCAAATTATTGTCTTTAGAAATGGTGGCTATCTTAGAAGTACAGAGAAATGGTTTTATGATGGTAAGGAAATGAGAGTTGTTAGCTATTATAAGTATTTGTGTGTCATATTTTCCTCAAGGCTAGTGTGGTCACAAAGTTTGTGAAACTCTGTCGTTAACAGCAATGAAAGTGAGCATTCCTGTCAAACAAGTGCTGATAAAGTATGACGCACCTCATGAAATGGCTAAAACATATTTGACACGAAAATAGCACCTATTTTGCTTTATGGGGCTGGAATTTGGGGATATACATATAGAGCAGATATTGGAAAGCTTCAGGGCTCGTTCTTCGGGAAGTATGTAGGTTTAGGAATATTCGTGTCTACAAAAGCTGTGTTAGGGGAGTTGGGCAGATATCAAATGGCTGTTAAAAATTTTAGTCGTTGTATCAGGTACTGGTGTAGACTCGTGAGAATGAGTAGCCATTGGGGTTTACTCCCATAAGAACTACATCCCATTTGAACTACATCCCAAAATAACTACAGGGATTAATTAGGGATTAATTATTTGAGCAGAGGCACCCCCATGACACGTAATGAGGCACAGTCCATCAGCTCTCCCATATGAACTACTATTGACCAGTAATTATGTTGTTGTAAACATAATAACCAGAAAGTAAAGGACAAGAGAGAAGGGTATATTGTAGTTAGTTAATGTGCTTGTATTCATATGATAGGAAAAACCACAAGCCAAGCCTAGCATATTGGTGTAAAAGGTATATTGGAGTAAAGGTGAAATATAAACGAAAAGAGTTTTGAAGTTAAAATAGTATAATTGTTTATATACTGCAATCCAGTACCACGATGCAGTTGGCTACCTTATTGAAGCTGGGCTAAACTAGTTCTACATGGATCAGATTGAACACCGAGGTTGAAAGTGACACTAAATTATCACACTAAATATTTAATCCTATCTATAGATGAACTCTCTGTACATCTATATATAACCTCAGACTTTATCTGCACAAGATATTTCGCCCGTTCAACAGCTCTTCATGTGTACAATGAAAACTAAGTGTATAGTCATAAGCGATGCATAACGGTAGATAGCTATGTCGTCATCATGGGTATGACGTTAGTGACAATAGGTAATATGTAATAGATATATAAGACACAATTATCTTCTTAGGTATTTGAAAATGCTGTTCATAAAGCAGTAAAAAGTCCCAAGAGACACTTATGAAAACAAAAGAAACAAATACAGACATGGACATTCTTCTATTTGTTTGTACCTACAATCTAAATAACTGTACAATTATGCCCATTATAAAGCAAATCTTCCAATTTTGTATAGAAGTGATACTATGAAAGAAGGTTTATCAGTCAGTGTAACAAAATGTCAAACACCACGATGTGGAACTTTGTTCACTGAAGACTGCAAATTTACATTTTGTGAAGGCAAACTATTTACTATAAAACCAACATGAACTGCCGCAGCAAAAATGTTATATATGTTTTGTTTGTTTTCTGTTGGGCAAATCCATTAAGCAGACGCAGGTAACAGCATGAAGTTAATCTGTGCACCGGACCATAACATTTGTTGTTTTAGGCTATAGGAGGACACCGCAATAGGTATCCTCGAGCTTGTTATGAAATGCTTAAAGTCTTTGACGAAAAGGGGAAATGTTAACTGGGTTTCTCATGTTCGTTCACTATTGTTTTAATTTGGATGTTCTTTTGTGGGATTACACAAAACTCTGTAGCGACGTAGATGTATTTATGACAACGTTTCAGAAACGCTGCAAGGATGTCTGTTTCCAAACCTGGAGCAGTGATATTGGTAGTAGTTCTTTTCTTAAAGTTTATTTTGAAACAGAAGTTTATATAACTGCGTTGTACACTAATAGAGACTTGATGCGTATTTTATGTAAATTTCGTTGCTTACCGCTGGAATTGCGGTGTCCAACAGTTGCATTTCAATAAAGACAATGTCGATAATACTATGGCAATATGTATCAAGTGTCATGTAGATGTCGTAGAAAACGGATACCACTTTTTAGTATGTCCTTATTACCATACAAGTCGGATGAAGTTTGTGCCTGGGTATTATCATATACATCCATCTGTCTTTAAGTTTAAGCAGTTGTTATATGCACAAAAAATATGAATGTTATTAAAAAGTCTAGCAATCTATCTGAAGAGAAATCTACCTGTTTGACTGCTATATATTGATGTAGTATATTTATGTATATGTATCGAATGCGCACAAAGCAAAAGAATTATGTATTTTCTGTACTCTGGGCCATGAGGCCATTATGCGAATAAACTCTCTCACTACTCACTGCGCAGATAAATTACAGTCGTTAATAATAACCTTCATTTATCGGACAATACCAATGATGTAATTGTGTGTTACGTCAATTGTGAAAAAGAAAAGTTATTATCTGCCCTAGTCATTACAGAGTTCCCTCCCTTTCCGGGTACTCGATTCCAAGAAATAGGACTCGATTCCAGCTGTACCCGACCCGGCTTCGAGTACCCGAGTACTCGTCCCAGCCCTACCCTGATCACTATGTAACATTTTTGGGGTACCAAAACGGCATATCCACTCTTCCACCACTTTCTTAGCCACTGTTTTAGCCTCGATATTTGGTATTGCATAGGCCTCTGTCCATTTAGTGAAAGAATCTGTGACCACCAGAACATATTTATTTCCAGCCGTGGTTCTTTCAGGGGACCCATGATATCCGTTGTCAATCTCTCCATGGGTGAGCCTGTTATATACTCCTTCATGGGTGCTTTCTTTTTAGGTGTTTTCCTGGCTACACATTTGTCACAGTGTAGGGCAGTGGTCTCTGACATCTGCCTTCATTCCAACCAGTAGAATGACTGTTCGAGCTTTGCGAATGTCTTGGAAACACCAAAGGTGACCTCCCAAAGGTGAATCATGACAGCCTTCGAGGATGAATCTTCTCTTAACAGCTGGTACAACAATCTGCCAGCGCCATTCCTTGCCATCATTACTTTCCCATCTACGATGAAGAATTCCTTGTCGCATGAACAAGCGATCAAACCGACCCCATAATGCCTTGCAAGCATTAGAGTATCCTGAAACCGTTTCCCCATTTCGGACGTTTGTTATTCTGCTCTCTAGCCAAACATAAGACTGATATCGGGATCTTGCATTTGCATGTCTTTTAACTCTTCCTTTCTGAAGGTTATATCATTGTGTTTTGCAGATTGGGATCTGGTGATGGCAGAACAAACAGCACTTGTCTCAGCAACACTGCATGGTCCTTCCTCTCTATGACACTTTCTTGGGACAAAGGGGTACAAGGTCGACGACTTAGAGCGTCAGCATTCCAGTGAACTTTCGGCCGGGTCTATATGAACTTCTGTCAAGTCATAGTTACCTAACTCCTGCAAACCATCGAACCATTTGAGTGACTGGCCTCTTGATGCGCTTAGCCCAAGCGACTGCAGAATTGTCAGTTCTGATGGTGACAGGCCTACCAAAGACATATGGATGCCAATGACGACCAAGCTGCAACTTCTGCCAAAGCTCACGGCGGTAGTGACAGTAATTCTTTTCAGCTGGAGTGAAACATTTACTGTAGTAAACCAAAGTACCACCTCTCTGCCATTTTGATTCTGTGACAGGACAGCTCCAAGACCATCACCGGATGCATCACTGTCGATGGTGATTTCACCCTCTCGTGTGGGAAAACCAAGGACAGAAAGCGCTGAGGTGAGAGCGTCTTTCAACTGTATGAAAGCTCTGTCGAAGTTTCTCCAGTCCATTGGATTTCGACCGGCCCAGGACTGGAAAGTTTTGTCAGTGGTCTGCCGCGATTTTGAAAAATCTTTGATGAATTTTCTATAATAGTTGGCTAGTCCCAGAAATTGTTGGATCTGTTTTCTAGATTTGGGGAGTTGGCCAGGATCTGACGGTTTCAATTTTCTCTGGCTGGCTGGGTGTGTACACCGTCAGCCGAAAATGACATGACCCAGAAAGTCCACTCTCTCCTTGAAGAGATGGCACTTATTCGCTTTAATTTAAGGCCTGCTAAAGATAGGCGATCAAGACTGTTTTCAGGCGGATCATTACTTGATCAAAATCACGCCCAAACACTATTATATCATCCAGGAAACACGGCATTCGTTCCACTGGAGACCTCTGAGAATCATCTCCATGAGCCTTTTCGAGCGTGGAAGGAGCGTTGCAGAGACCAAATGGCATAACATTCCATTCGAACAAGCCGAAACGTGTTGTAAAGCTGTTTTCTCACGATCACGTGGATCCATCTCGACTTGCCAGTAGCCGGTTTGTAAATCCATGGTACTGTACATCCTTGCACCCCCTAGGCTATCGATACAGTCATCAATTCGAGGCAAAGGATATGAGTCCTTTCTAGTGCGCTCGTTTAAAACACGAAAATCGCAACAGTATCTCCAACGACCATCCTTGCGCTGAACAAGAACTGTTGGGGAAGCCCAGGGACTACTGGATGGTTGTATGACACCTTGCTCCAACATTCGATTGACTTCTTTCTCCTCCGCCTCTTGCTTAGCAAGGGTCTGATGTGAGGGGCTTGCTTCTGACTGGTCTCGCATCACCCGTGTCAATGCGGTGTTTAACTAAGTTGGTACATCCAAGATCATCATCGTTCTTAGCAAAACTATCTCTATAATTGTATAGGAAATCTCGAAGCTTTTCTTGTTGGCTTGCGTCCAAATTAACCTTGTTTCGGTCAAACAAATCTGCTAAATGATCAGGTACCTTAGCATTGTTAACTCTGACACGTGAGACTCTTAGCCAGTTTATTTGAAACTAAGTTTACATTCTCACACTGTCCCAGGATTCTACCTTTAGCTAGGATATATTCTTTGTCTAGAACATTGATCACTTTTGACTGTAGCCACTTTACTTTGATTAGTAACTTACTGAATTGCCCATAACTAACCCATGTGCACATAACATGTCTTTGCAGGGTTCTATGAGGATAGAGGACTGATCTCTCTGACTCCCAGGCAAGCTAACTTTGGACATAGGATACAGACTGGGGTGGCAATGGGACATCATCAGCAACCATGACAGTGGTCTCTGTGCCAACCATTGGCAACCATCTGCCCGGCATAACTGGATCCTCGACCCAGCGATGTTGATCACACCCTCAAGTCTTTCTATCACATCTATTCCAATAATGCCATCGCACTCATGAGAGTTATCTCACCTCTGCAATGATGAACTCTTCCTTACTAGGGCTTAAATCATCTCCCAGAAAGACAGATGCTTGAAAATTCCAAAAGCCTGGAACAAACTTCCATTCACAGCCTCAAGCATCATGTCAATAGGATTAATAGCTATAGAGGAGGACAAGCGCTTGCTTGCAGCATGAGACAACAGAGACACTTGGCTACCAGTGTCAACAAGTAAGGTGAAATAAGTATGACCTATCCTTAAATTAACAAATTGGCCCTTATCACCTATTTTAAAGCAAGCTTGGAAATCTGCTTTAACAGCAACTGGGTCAGGTGGATTGTGTAGAGGATTATCGGGAATTGTCTCCCCTTTACTGGAAACCACACTAATCCCACTTTCCACCTGACCACTGGATTTGGGCTTTGAGGTCTCCTTAACTGGTACATTCTCCACTGGCATCCGACCTAATTCCGGGCCAGTGGGTAACCGTTTCCCTGACAACCATTCATCTGGGAATTCAAAGGACACTCAGAAGCCCAGTGACCTGTCTGTTTACACTGGAAACAGGCATCTTTATCTCTCCTGCTCGTACTTGGCGAGCGAGATTCACTCCGCCGACCGGAATTGTCTTTCTTCCATGGGGACTGAGACTGATTTTGTCTGTTCTTATTGCGATTGTAGTTTTGTCTTCCTCCTTCAGGTCGCTTACGGGAACGAGAAGAGTGAAACTGCACGGCAGCAAGTTTTTCCACAGTCTTCTGGAGGCTTGATAACTGGTCAGTAAGAGAATCGATTTTTTTATCCACGGAAGCACCTTCCGACTCAAACTGAACTCTCTTCCCTCGAGAAGGATGAGGACTGACAGATCTCACAGATTTCTTTGAACCTGGTTTTCCAACAACAGACTCATAAAGTTCTGCAACCTCGATAGCATCTTGAAGAGTACAGACACCTCTATCAAGGAATCTAAGTCTTAAGTCTTTATCGACTGCTCTTTTAAGTGCATCTAAGGCAAACCTTTCTTGCATCTCAAAAGGTAGATCTGGATAGGCTCCCAAAGCCAAATGCCAGATATCATCACATAACTCAGCGATAGTCTCACTAGGTTTACGGGTTCTCATCATGAGCTCCTCCCGTTTGACATCAGGGATACAAGTACCATACCGTCTTCTTAACTGATCAGACAGCCAATGACAGTCTAAACGCTCTCTTACAGATAAACCTGCATAGAAACGTTGTGCTACTCCCTCTAGAGCACATCCCAACATCTGAGCAGCCTGGGCATTGTTCCAACGGGACTGATTAGCAATATTGCTAAACTGGGCTTCGAAAACCCGATAATCACCAGTTCCACTGAACTTGGGCAACTGCAGAGAAATTCTACCAATGGAAGTATCTCCCCTTGAGGTACCTCTATCCATTGAATCTATTCTCTGAGACAAACTGAGAACACAGCTGGACAACTGTGACACCAGACCCACAAAGATTTGATTCTGAACTCACCACTGGGCGCGTGGTGGATTGTACGAAGGTGTAGCATGCATAGAATTGTCTTGAGAATTGAGCTCAGGATGCAAACCATTATTCACTGGGGAATGAATGAATGTGTTTGAACTAAGTACATCAACTGGTGAAAGCTGAGGCGGTATAGTAACAGCAACATTCTCAGACTCAGCCCTATAGGCATTATCTGGAGAAGTATTTGTCACAGAGTGTAACTCTGGAAAGCTGTGCATTTGGCGAGAACGCAAATTACCTGCCGGACCCTCCACAGAGTTTACTCTCCTTAGATCAGGGTTATTCTGACTGTGAAAGTCCATTTTTATGTAATGGGAAAATTTTACTTGAAGTTATAATAAAAGTTACCAACTTACTTATGTTTTATTCAAGTTATTTACTAAATATTTCTTTGATCCACAAGAAAGGATCCCACCGCTGCCACCATAAAACTGTAACGGTTCAATGGGGGTAAAACGAGAAAAATATATTTTATTTAAGTAGCATGTCTGTTCTGTGGACCACTCTCACTTTTACCCTGTTAATTACAGTTTTTACCAATAAAAAGAAATAACTTGACAACATGAAGTTGAAACAATGAACAAGGATTTATTACACATAAATTTATCACAGTCAATAATGTCAAATATTATTTAAATCAGAACAAACTTCTGATTAAGTAAGTACTGTCTCAAGTAAAGCTTGGATATATCATACATACATAGTATTGTGGTGTTCTCGGTAGATACCGGTGAAAATATATATGGAAAATCTGCGACTCGCATCCACCACAATCAGTCTAGAACTGTCCACTGACAACTGCCAACTGACCAGAACTACGTCACAATCCTCATGACGTAATTTGTTTACAAACAACAAGCAATACATATTGATTTATTATTGGTGCAGAATAATAAATGTAGAGCGTCACTGGACTCATTATAATTGTGGAAATGTCTTTTGACGTTTAAAATACAAAATTTGCAAAAGTAATTTTGTCAACGAACTGTGTACACATAAACTCATGACGTCATCATCAAATATGGCCGCCTCCATGGATAACATTGCCGAAGCAATAGCTCTGACGAAACGACAGTTAAATATAAGTTCTATCAGGTAAAAAGGATATGGATTACAATGTACACAACATCGAGTAGTTTTTTAATGTTATTCAAACGGTATTACGTCTCACAATCCAAAGACTGAGGATAAATGCAATGAAACTCACTGCCTATATACCGACGGGGAAAACTCGTCGAATGGAAACACACCGGAATTAACCCGAGGCCAAATGCGAGAAAAGATAATTAGGGCTGTATATTACAATATCATGTAAAGGAAAATTGCATGGATTGCATATTAATGATTTTCTTAAATAAAGTCTCAAAGTGGACAGTTTCAAGGCATTGATAAAAGGTATTTATGTCAATCATTCTTAAAACCCCATGTATATCATCTCTTTTCAAAGTACTTCTCTTAATTTTGTCATTTTTGTCTTTCCAATGAATTTGAAAAATATTTTAACAAACTCTTGGGGTGGGTTTGGTAAAGTATTGAAAATATGAACTAACTTTGAAATAGCTAGTGTCTTGATAACAGTAATTTTGCCAATTAGTGTTAAATGTCTTTTTCTCCACACAGCCAACAATCTGATAATTTCCTCTAGTTTGTTCTTTGTATTGATGATCCATAAATCCTTCAGTTCGGCATTAAATATAATTTCCAGAACATCAAATTCATTTTTTCGCCATTCAATATTCAAATCCTGACTTAGCTTATCTCCACAGCCTGTTTTTGATCCAGTCCAGATTGCTTTAGTCTTATCAATATTTATTTTTAGTCCTGACATCTTATAGAAGGTATTATTCGTATCAACAGCAGAATAAAGACATTTTTCTGTACCATCTAAAAGCAACTCAGTATCATCTGCATATTGTCCTAATTTATACTCCGTATCAACAATTACTATACCTTTGATATTTTCATTTGGTCTTATCATGCATCAAAGGATTTCAGCTACAAAAAGGAAAAGATATGGTCATAACGGATCACCTTGTCTACAGCCCCATTCATTTGAAACGAATTCTGAGAAATGTCCATTTTGAAGAACACAAGAAGTTGTATTATAGGTTAAGATATTTATCCAGTTAATAATTTGGGGACCAAAACCAAACTTGTTTAATACCAAATTGATAAAATCTTTAGAGACAGTATCAAAGGCCTTTTCAAAATCGATCAAAATTAATAAACCTGGGATGTCTCTTCTTTTTGTCTCAAATAAAATGTCATACAGTAATCTTGTGTTTTCGCTTATATTTCTACCAGGTATAAATCCAGTCTGATTTTCATGAATCAGAGAGTACAAGGTTGTTTTTAAACGATTAGAAATACATGTGCTTATTATTTTTTACAGTGAATTCAACAAAGTTATCGGTCTCCAGTTTTTAAAAGGGTTCTGTTTTTATTTGGCTTGGGTATACATGTAATGACACCTCTTTCATTGTAAAAAGACATTTGATTCTTATTAAAAATATCTTTAATAAATCTATAGATCCAATATTTAAGGTCTTTCCAGAAATATTCAATGAAATCTATTGGAAATCCATCTACTCCAGGACTTTTGTTATTTTTCATATTTTTAACAGCCAATGTTATTTCTTCCATGTCAATATCTTTTTCTAATTTGTTTCTAAGATGGTCAGTTAAAATGGGTGTTACCACCTTTTGTAAACAAGTATCAGCCTCATATTTCCCGCCAGAAGAGTAAAGTTTTTTGTAAAATGTTTTTACTTCATTTAAGAAAAAATAGCTGTCAGTAATTTCATCATTGTTATCCGTGACAATCTTATTAATTAATTTGCTGACATCATTTCTATTTTCTAGGTTGCAAAAATATTTGGTTGTTTTTTCCCCCTCTTCATACCATAAAATTCTGAGCTGTATACCCCTTACTTCATTTTCTTTAATTTGTTGTAGTTCAAGTTTATGTTTTGCAAGTTCAGATAATAAATTTTCCTCTATAGTTTGAAAGTCCTTTCTTATTAATTCTTCATAGTCTTTAATTTTAGTTTCTAATTCTGAGGTTTTAACAATGGTTTTCATTTTTAGAAAGGTTGAAAATGAAATTGATTTTCCTCTAACTTTCATAAGGAAGGTTTCTAAAAATAAACTATCTTCAATCTTAAGTTTTATATTAAGATCATTAGCATTTTTATCATATACATCAATATCTGAGTATTCGTCAACTGTGTCCTTTAATATGGATCTAACAAGAAGATCTAGACTTGTTTCAGGTGATGGAGTTCGGCATTAAGGTGTTGCTTGGTGGAGCAGATGTTGTGGGCTCGACGTACTAGGGTGGAGATGATTCCTTTCTTGACTTGGGGTGGATGGTTGTAGGCGTAGTGAAGGTACTGGTCTATGTGGGTTGGTTTTCGGTATACTGTAGTGCTAAGTTTATTGCTGGTGTCCTTCAGTACCAATACATCAAGGAAGGTCAAATGACGGTTGGACTGAATACGTGGGTTTTGGGAGTTGATGTGGTCTAGTAGAGCATTAGGGTCGCTGTCGGGATGAAGCTTAAGGATGACAAAGGTATCGTCCACTTTACGGAACCAGCAGAGGGGTGTTATGGGGGATGTTTCCAGGACTTTTTCTTCTAGGTGGGTCATGAAGATCTCAGTGATTAAGGGTTATAGTGGGGAACCCATGGGGAGGCCGTGGGTTTGGTGATATATATTGTCTCGCCAGGTAAAGTATGTAGGGCTGATACAGGAGTGTATCAGTTAATGTTTGACAGCTGCGCTGAGAACAAACATGACTAAATTATACATTAACAGTATATGGGATATAGGCAAGACTATCTCTACACGATGTTGCTAACTGGTTTTTTCTTTGAAAACCTATAACAGACCACAGGTTTGCTACTTCTTTATTACCCGTGAAGGTCCGGGTTAGAATTGTTCTTCAGTAACCCATGCTTGCCATGCTTGTCGTAACAGGCGACTAACGGGATCGGGTGGTCAGACTCGCTGACTTGGTTGACACATGTCATCGGTTCCTATTTGCGCAGATCGATGCTCATGCTGTTGATCACTGGATTGTCTGGTCCAGACTCAATTATTTACAGACCACCGCCATATAGCTGGAATATTACTGAGTGCGGCGTAAAACTAAACTCACTCACTCACTCTTTCTCTGATCCGTGTGAAAAGTGAAGTGAAAAGTGAGCGAGTAAGGGTTTACGCCGCTTTTAGCAATATTCCAGCAATATCACGCCAGGTAATGCAAGAAATATGCTTCACATATTGTACCCATCTGGGGAATGGTAACAGAGCTTTCGGCGTGACGAGCTAACGCTTTAACCACTAGGCTACCTCCCAGCCCCTAAATGAGAAGAACGTGAATATTGAAATAAAATGATCAAATGTAAAGGAATGTAAACTGAATATTAAGTACAATTTTCCAAAACATCAGGCGAATTTCTGCGTTTCATGTTTTATGAATCCCATTTCTCTCACTTTTGAGCTTTCTTATATTCCAACACCAATGAGCATAATGGTAAGGATAAGGAGGGTCTTATTTCGAATTTAGCTTTATAGAGCCCCGTAATAAGATCTACAACTGACTGTTGTGTTAATAACTCTATATCATTTATAACAGAATATGGTGTTATGTTTTATAAAGTTGATTAATTATTCCATACCTTTTCAGACTGTATATGTGCAATATATCATCTGTTCAGTTTAGTAAAGTTAGATAAACATCACCAAGTACAATAGGTTTGACATTAGTATCAGTCACTATTGCCTTCTATTAATCAGTCACATCCCTGTAATAAACCGCATGTATTGCTGGTAAAACATAAAATAAATGTCCTAATTTTACATGTGCCACACTGCTTTTTATATCATTATTGCCTTTTCATTAGCGGTCGATAGGCAACATAATGTCCGCTTGTAGGTAACAGAAAGCAGTTTTGCAGTTTATTAAACTATCCATACATGCGAGGCCATACATTTTGCCATTAAACAAAATGAATCTACTTTAGATTTATTTACCTGTGTGGGGGAAAGCACAGGAAGTAGGGTAGGGCGCTTTTCTAAATATGATTGTAATGTCATATCATTTGAATCATATCAGGGGTGCAACGTCATGATACTGACTGACTGACTGACTGAGTTTAGTTTTACGCCGCTTTTAGCAATATTCCAGCAATATCACGGCGGGGGACACCAGAAATGGGCTTAACACAGTGTGCCCATGTGCGGAATCGAACCCGGGTCTTTGGCGTGACGAGCCAACGCTTTAACCACTAGGCTACCCCACCGCCCCTCATGATACTGATATGCGGGGGGAGCTAAACCTCGCAAAGTTGCTTCAAGTGTCTTTTGAACCGGTGAAGATCCGGGTTAGAATTGGTCTTCAGCAATCCATGCTTGTCGCAAGAGGCGACTAATGGGATCGGGTGGTCAGGTTAGCTGACTTGGTTGACACATGACATCGTATCCAAATTGCGTAGATCGATGCTCATGCTGTTGATCACTGGATCGTCTGGTCCAGACTGGATTATTTGTGGTTTAAACATATTTTATTCCATTCAAGGAGAAAGAAAAGGATTGGCAAACAAGCCTAATTGGCTTATATTAATGCCGCTCCAAAATACATGTGAAGGTTCACATTGATGCGTAATGTTGTACATAATAGTTATAACAAGTTATCTCTGAATAATAACAATCTTGGATATCAACAATTTATCTTGGTTTTGTTTCGTGGCCAGTGGATACAAAAAGGAAAATAATAGAAACTATAAAGCCTTTTATGAATCAAATCGTTTTGATGTAATAAAGAATTGATGGACCGACCGTAGAAGACTGGATTATGTACATACTGCCGCCATATAGCTGGCATATTGCTGAGTACGGCGTTATACTATCAAATAGACTGACCTGATGGTAACATACTGTTGACATTTTCATCACACTTTTATTGCTGTAAGGAGCGGTGGGGGTAGCCTAGTGGTTAAAGCGTTCGTTCGTCACGCCGAAGGACCGTGTTCGATTACCTATATGGGTACAATGTGTGAAGCCCATTTCTGGTGTCCCCTGCCGTGATGTTGCTGGAAGATAGCTAATGGTGGCGTAAAACCGCTCACTCACTCACTCACTCACTCACCCCACCACTCACTCACTCACTCACTCACTCACTCACTCACCACTCACTCACTCACTCACTCACTCACTCACTCACTCACTCACTCCTCACTCACTCACTCACTCACTCACCATTGCTGTAAAATATATGAGAGTAATGCAAAATGATGTACAAAAACAATGTGTTATCACATATATTTATATACTTTGTGTAAATGTCAATCAGTTTTTCCTTACAGTAGATTGACAGCCAACCCAAAACAGTTGATCCAACCCATGGCTCTTCACTCAACAACATTTCTAACATGGCAGAGTTTGCATGTAATTGGTCATGTTGCAATTGATATTGTTAAACCGTGTTGATCATATGGAGAACACATGTCTGTATGGGTAACGGATCTAAGTTGAAATTTGGAAAAATCTCACTCTGAGTGTTTGGTGTGGAATTCAATCTACAGACGTATTGTTTAGTTTCGACAAAAAGAAACAAACAAACGAAGTTCAGTGATGGAACGTGTTGAATGTCATATAGGTTTAGTAGCTTGGTGCATATTTTTGTAGAATTCAGCAGTTCACGCAGTGTCAATAATGCTATTGGGACCAAGGAAGATCCGTTAATGACATTAAGCTCCCATATTTAGCATGTACTCTTTCGAACAAGTCACATTTTATACATACAACCTTTTCTGGCACTATAAGGTCACAATATCACATGGCTGTCAAGAGTGAGTGAGTGAGTTTAGTTTTACGCCGCAGTCAGCAAATCCCAGCTATATGGCGGCGGTCTGTAAATAATCGAGTCTGGACCAGACAATCCAGTGATCAACAGCATGAGCATCGATCTGCGGAATTGGGAACCGATGGCATGTGTCAACCAAGTCAGCGAGCCTGACCACCCGATCCGTTAGTCGTCTCGTACGACAAGCATGGGTTACTGAAGGTTCATTCTAACCCAGACCTTCACGGTCATGGCTGTCAAGGAGTGTTAACAGGTACTTTTCAAGTGTATTTCCTGACATAGCCCTGACACCATGAAGAACAACAAAACCGTCGGGCTAATGCGATATTCACACATTCACGCTCGTGTGGTTATTGGTGATAAAATGACAGATTTCGCCAAAGGCATATTGACTAAAATGTATTTGAAATTTAAAATTTGATAAGCAACCATTGTTCGGTTACAACAATCTGTACGAAGGCATATATTTAGCGTCAGCTGGAACCTGCCACGCTGGATGTAATGTTAACTAATAATAATATGAACTGGTCAATAGCAGATGCTTAAAGGTCGCATCGATATGGACAAATGGCATTTCATCAACGACAATACAAAACAATTTATTGAAAAAATATGAGAGAGCTCATAGTTAGGCATATTACACCCAATGACTAGCGGATACATGTAATTTTCTCACTCATCGTCATCTTATTTGTTCGACAAAAATGTTTGCCAAACAAATCTCTACTGTCACTAACGAATTTGCACCCTTTCTTCGTAACAGGGTGCGATATAATTATTACCAGAGCCATTGAAGATCCTTGGTGTATCAGCCTAATCCTCAGGGGCGGTGGGGTAGCCTAGTGGTTAAAGTGTGCGCCCATCACGCTGCAGACCCGGGTTCGTTTCCCAAAGGTGGGTACAATGTGTGAAGCCGATTTCTGGTGTCACTCGTCGCGATATTGCTGGAATATTGCTAAAAGCGGCGTAAACCATAATCACTCACTAATCCTCATGTAGTGAGTGTAACTAAAAGTAGCTGACCAATCTAAACAATACAGCTGTAACCCCACGTTACGCAAGTCGTTGGAATAAAATTAGTCTGTCATACAGACCCTGAAGTAAATATCTCCAAGCAATCCCACGCTAGTCTAGAAAATGTGGCAAGTCTAGATTTCCACGAAAGTCTCAGGGCTCCTTTTCATAATATTTTATTGTTTTCACTTTGTGCTTTATTTTCTGTAAAATATGTTCATTTCAATGACTAGTTGTTAGTCTAGAATAAAATATATGACTACACTGATAAATGTAGAGAACTCGATATGATTACAGGGAATGGCGTCAAAGTCGTGCATACCGATCGGAAACTGTGCCGCACTCAGTACATTCATACAACATTTAACCGCCTCCGTGGTGTAGTGGTTAGAGCGTCCGCCCGGAGAGCGGAAGGTCGTGGGTTCGATCCCCGACCGCGTCATACCAATAGACGTTAAAATATGGTACTTGTTGGTCCCTGCCTGGCGCTCGGCATTAATGGGTACAACAAGGACTGGTCGGCTCGGAATCAGTATAATGTGTCTGAGTGGGGTATTCATGCTTCACTGCGGCATGGTATCTCAGTGGGCTGGCACTATAAAATCAGCTTCAGTCTGGGCTAGTACAAGCAGCCGCACATACACATACACACGCATGCACGTCGTCATATGAGCGAAATATTCTCAAGCACGACGTAAAACCCAGTTTCACCTCACCTCACCTCATACAACATTTACATTTTGTGATACAGGCTACAGCCAATGGCGTGATATTTCTTACGTCTAAATCATAGGTAAGTGTTTATAAATCTTGGAAGTATATTGTTTCAAATATTGTGACAAATGGCCAATGTGTCAAGGAACTATGACTTGAGGGAGAATGGCATCTGAGATTCAAAAACATGCATTCAGCATAGACGGAAATATCACACAGACAATTTAATGTTTTCAGGTTCTAATGACTTAAATGACCCTGTGTCAGTGAATGAATACTGTAAAAGATATAATGTGAAACAATTCAATTTGTCATCAGTCAGTCGACATTAACGATTCTCCGTCACTTGACAGGGCGTCCTCTGCATCCAACTGCTGTTGTTTAACGTACCTGCCAAGCGACCTTGTGGCAACATGCTGCCGAGTACTGATGTTTTGTGCTGTTACAGTTGTAGAAATGATAAAAAACTGGAACTGGAACTGAAACGGTCACTCAGTGTAACAATGAAACAATATATTGATGCAAAGTATGTATTTTTGGCTTCGAAAAAACAATATTCAAACATACATATGGGTTGTTTGTGTTTATGCGCTTAAGCGTTCTATTTTCTGCAACAGCTGGTTCTATTTCGGCCTGGTCGTAATAGCTGAATGCTGACGAAAACTGCAGCTCGCAACAGGCTCAACATCATCATCTACTTCCTCCATCTCTTCCTTACTCCCCATGGGGATGCGCGCGGGGACATTATAAGTTGTTCACTAGTCATCAGGTGGGCGTGGGTTGATGTGCCCTCTAAGTTTGTTTTTGTTGGGAACATAAACTAACATAGAGATTCTATCAAACCATGGGCCCCGAGGGACCAGTGAACAACGTATTTATCTTATCAAACACCTCGATACTAACTTTGAACTGTTAAAGCAAGGGTATCGGATAATAATAAGGAGTACCACAGTTAGGCAATTAGCCAATACCGACGACAGACAAGAAGAACAAATTTAGAGTTATCTCCCTACCACCGATTTGCATTCGCAAAACATCGGTAATTTCCGTACATCATACTTGACTCAATTATTCGAGTAAAATAATTACTAACACGAAGTAACAAATGAATTCCCACAGTTCGATATTCCCCGCGGGTAACATAGACCATGCGGGGTACATTGGCGCCCAGGCAATCAGAAAACGACATTTAGGGTGTGAGGTAACAATATTATCCATACTCCCATTAGACGATACAAACATGATGCAAAATACCTCGACACGCAGTCAAAGTCAGAGGGCGTAAAACTAAACTCACTCACTAACTCACTCAGCAAACGTATATTTTGGCCATGAGCCAGGACCCCTAAAGACTGTAAAAAGTGCTTCAACATGCTGGTGAATACAAGAGCTGTATTTCAGCACAATCACTGGTGTAGCTTAAATATGTGTTCATTACCGAATGGACATGGCTTCAGATGTAGGGTGCGGTCTACTTATTATGAGTGAGTGAGTGAGTTAAAATTGATCGTCACATCGGCAATATTTCAGCCATATCGTGACGAGAACAATTAATTTTATACATAATAGTTAATGGTCAATTGTAAAACCCTGTCAACGAAGGACAGTAAAATAACTAGATTATCACAGATTCGAATTTAAAAGTAGTAATTAGATCTAAAACAGTTTAACTATAGATGACAATACAATATAAAAACAGGCTATATTTTGCGAACAACAGAAGGTAGATCACCATACTAGGGACCATGGGGACTTACAGTACATTTGCTTCCTGCATGGGCCTTAGCTGGATTTACATCATCCCTTCAGCTGTTAGCGATTGAGACAAAATCTAGCCATATAGTAACATTACACATATTCTACGATTAAAAAAGTGATGTTTTAATTTAGTGGGAATGTTTTGGGACTTACGTATCCTCTCAGGAGGACAATAAGTTTACAGTACTTTAACCCCCCTCTACGATACAGCCACTAACAATCTGAGTTACTAATTAAAACTTCCAATCATTAAATAGTTAGCTATTTACAAATCATTTAACAAATCAAATTCTCTAAAAATGCAATAATTAAATGAGAACTGACATCATTAAAAAGATCCTTCGTAGTTCGTGATTTAAAACAGTTATCCCTTGTGATGGAATATTCAACACAGTCAAGCAAGACATGCTTGACTGTGATTCTTTCATCACAAGGGATGCAAAACGGAAGTTGCACACCTATCAATAGCTATTCATGAGTATATCTGGTGTGGCCAGTACGACATCGTCGCATGATGACCTCTTCAAATCTGGACTGACAACTCAAGTAGGTATAACCAATATAGGGTTTTATTTCATGTAATTTGTTGATACCTACTTGGGTGTCCCACTTCGTTTGCATCAGATCACGGATATAAGATCTAATAGCAGCTTTGTAATCACAGTATGGGATCAGAAGTGGTGTCACGGATTTGTTGAGTGCTGCCTTAGCAGCAAGATCGGCCATTGTGTTCCGAAGAAATGCCAACATGGCTGAGTAACCAACAAAAGACGATGTCGCATTGGCCAGTAGCAAGCTAATTATACAATTCAATAATTTCTAATAAAAGTGGATGTTTAATAGCCTCAAGACACGAAAGAGAATCGGAAAAGACTATGTATTGTTGATATTTACGGTGTTTATTAATATATTTAAGAGCTGTTATTATGGCGTTTGCTTCGGCTGTGAAAATTGAGCTGTGATCGGGCAGTCGAGAAGATATTGTTCTAGATCCAATGACAGTGGCACAGGCAACTGCGCCACCATCCTTGGATCCATCTGTTAATAAGGATTTATATGTACTAGTATATTTACTTTTTAATTGATTATATTCTTGTTTATATTGTAATTCATTGGTTTCTGATTGTTTAAATGTTGTCAGTGTTAGGTCAACTTCTGACCTAACCAATTGCCAAGGAGGAGAAGAAAGAAGACGGGAAGGAGATATGTTTTCACAATCAATCCTTGCAGCAGAAATGAATGGTTTAATTCTGAACCCAAAAGGCGAAACAAGGGAAGATTTCTTGTTGTATAAATCCTCATATAGGGGATTGAAGACACAGTTAAATGCAGGGTTAATTTGGTAATATAGTGTAATGATAATTTTATACGGCCATGTGTAAGAGATGGCTCATCTGCCTCGACGTATAGACTGTCAACAGGAGAAGTTCTGAAGGACCCAAGATAAAGTCTTAGGCCTTGGTGATGGACTGAATCTAATAGTCTTAGGTTGCTTTGGCAGGCTCCACTATACACAATGGAGCCGTAATCAAGTTTCGAGCGAACCAATGATCGATGGAGGTGTAGGAGGGTAGCTTGATCCCCTCCCCACTTAGAATTGGAAACAACTTTTAATAGATCCAGTGCCTTCAAGCATTTATTTTTTAGGTATTTAATGTGCGGAAGAAAAGTTAAATGTGAGTCGAAAATTATACTCAAGAACTTTGATGGGAGTACCATTTAAAAATAGTTCAGGATGCTTATATTTTCTACAAAAGTGTACACAATTAGTTTTACTTGGAAAATGTAAAGCCATTTTCGAGACACCATTTATTTATTTTGTTTAAACACAACTGCCTTTGCCGTTCAATAGTATACATATTTTTACCGCGACAAGAAATGTTAAAATCATCCACGAAAAGTGATCCATCGACTGAATCATTTAAAACCTTGGATAAACTGTTGATCTTGATACTAAAAAGTGTGACAGACAAAATACTCCCTTGTGGGACACCCTGATCCTGATTATAATGGTCAGACATGGTGGAACCCACTCAGACTTGAAATTGCCTGTATAGCATTTTTAACAAAGGATTCTAAACGTACAAAATGATCAATGGTACTACGATTTCTCCTGAAACCACATTGAATATTTGTTATAATTTGATTGGTTTCAAGATACCAAGTTAATCTATTATTTACCATTCGTTCCATGGTTTTACAGACACAACTCGTTAAAAAGATAAGTCTGTAATTAGACGAGTCAGTATGATCCCGGCCAGGCTTTGGTATGGGGACTACAATGGCATTACGCCACGAAGTTGGGAAATTCCCTGTAGTCTATATTGTGTCAAAAATATTCAAAAGAGTTTCCAAACTTGATTCCGGTAAATGCTTCAAGAGCTGATAGTGTATATTATCAGCCCCTGTAGCTGTATCATGAGCTTGATCAAGGGCGGTACGTAGCTCATGTAGTGAAAATAATTCATTGTAGTCTTCTCCATTGTCTGAGTTGAAATTAATTCTTTTCTTCTCCTGTTGTTTCTGATATTTCTGAAACTCAGGGACATAGTTGGATGAAGACGAATGCTTGGCGAGAGTTTCACCAAGCTTATTGGCAATTTCAGCCTTATCATTTAATAAATTATCACCGTTCTTTAAATGATGAACGGTAGATATGGAACCTTTTCCCTTTATTCTTTGTATCATGTTCCACACCTTTGACATCGGTGTGCGCGAATGTATTTTGGAAACATAGTTTCGCCAAGACTGACGCTTATTTTGTTTAAATGCGCGTCGATCCTTGGCATGTAACATTTTAACTTTATCTAAATTGTGAACTGTAGGATGTCGTCGAAAATATTTTTCGGCTTTTTTCCTACTCTTCCTGGCCTGTTTACACTCGTTATTAAACCATGGTTTGCGAATATGAGGATTTGCAGAGGAGTTTGGTATGGTTTAATCAGCTATGTCAGTGAGCTGATCTGAAAAGATCTTAATTGGATCTTCAGTATTATCAAAACGGTCAGGTGTAAGGTTTGAAGTACACAATACCTCATACATTTGCCAATTTGCTTTTTTAAAATTCCACCGAGATGACGATGAGTCAGCAGTTGGGATCATGGCTTTTAGAACAGTGGGAAAGTGATCACTGCCACAAAGGTCATCATGAACTGACCATTCAAATTCTTTGAATCTGTTTGCATCTGTGAGAGAAAGGTCAAGGGCTCATACGTCCCAGTGGCAGGGTGAAAATAGGTGTTTGAACCACCATTAAATATGCATAAGTTATTGTCATTTATGAATTCCTCGAGTACCTTCCCTTTATTATTTGTATTTATACTTCCCCATAGAGGGTTGTGTCCATTCAGATCACCCATGATAATGCATGGCTTTGGGAGCTGATCATATAGCTGTTGAAGATCAGACTGTCGTAGTGTAGGAGAGGGAGGGGTATACAGGGAACACAGAGTAAATACAATGTGCATAGTTAGCCGTACAGCTTGAAGAGTTGTATTAAGAGGAACGGAGCTGCTTATGACTTCCTGTCGTACTAAAATAAAAGATTCTCCTGAAGCTTTATCTCCTGGTGGAGAAAATGAATGATGACAGTTGTATCTTCTTAAATCAAATTTGTCAGTAGGTTCAATATGCGTCTCTTGGAGACACAGTGCTATGGGTTGAAAATCTTGTACTAATAATTGTACCTCATTGAAATGTTTCCTGAGTCCTCTGCAATTCCACTGAATGAGATGATTCGAGCCACTCATGGAGGCTGAACTGGGGATCTAGGGCCCTATGGATTGACCACTCCCATGTACAGAAGAGTGTGAGAGAGTGATATCCATATCAAGCGATTCAAAGGAATTATGAACCGTTACGGGGGCTTCCAAAGTGGAAGGCACCTCCAAATGCATAAGTGCTTTACCGGGTTTTTTTATTGCTTCTTTTTGTTTCTTGGCAGTTGAACGGATCATTTTCTTGGTGACCTGTAGGGTCAGACGTAGGTACAGATAATGGTTCAGGGCGATCTTCCGTCTGAGAGGCCGATGGACATTTGTACAAAGTTTGTGATGAGATAGATTTATCAAGGTTGATCTGTTTTTCTGTCACCCAAGATACAACTGTTTGACATGAAACAGATTGTTTTGTAACTGTGACAACAGGTGAAACTTGAGTTTGCTGAGTTGAAGAAACTGCAGTGGAGTCAGTAGAACCATTAGTTTGGGTTTCAATTGGAACTAATTTTCTTGCTTCATTGAAAGAGATATTGCTTTTGTACTTAATTTTGAGGATTCTAGATTGGTGTTCAAAATTGGGACAGGATTTTGATGATGCTAAATGTTGTCCACTACAGTTAGCACATTTGATATCATTATTGCAGTCGGAGTTCTCATGAGCCCCGCTGCAACGGACACAGATAGCATTATGATTGCAGGTCTTGGTACCATGCCCAAATTTTTTGGCATTTAAAACATCGGAGTGGGTTCGTTATATAAACCTCCACACCGATATTATAGTAACCGGCTTTGATAGATTTTGGTAGAGTGGACAGGGCAAAGATGAACAGGTATGTGTTTGTTTTGACGATACTGTTGTCATGTTTCCTAGTGAAACGTTTCACAGATGTTACCCCTTGATTTTTTAACGCAGCTGAAATTTCATCCTCTGTCATGTCAGACAGATACTTTGCATGATCCCGTACTATTCCTTTACATGAATTAAGTGACTTGTGCACCGAGACAACAACCTTGGTGTTAACAAATTGCTGAAGGCCGAGCAAATTGACAGATTGTTGTCTCCGTGCACATTCAACAAGCAATGAACCACTTCGGAGACGAGTTACATTTTTCACCTCTTCGCAGACGCTTTGAATGCCTTTGGATACAGCGAAAGGATTAAGTTTCAACGGGTTTCCATCAGGAGAAGATATAACAATGAACTTTGGCTACATCTGGAGAAACTTCTTCATCCGATGACAAAGATTGTTTGAAGAGCCCTTACTGTTTCCCAGCACCCACCAGGAGGAGGTCCCACTTATTATGCCGTATTAGCATTCCTTCCAATGTTGTTTGTACGTAATGAACAGGCATGTAATCTTTACAGCTTGATTTGCCTCAACACAGTATATCCGGATGTTAAATGAACTAAACGATAATACATAACATCAACGTTAATGTTTAATGTCTACTTACCTTTTGAAAAACATGTCTTATTCTCACCTGTCCCGTAAAACCTGTTTCAGTATGTTTACAATATAGAGTTTCAGAAGTTGGTTGTCGAAAGACCGACGCCATATAGCTGGAATATTGCTGAGTGCGGCGTAAAACTAAACCCACTCGCTATAGGGAAGTTGATATAGAGTCCTTTGTCCCAGGTAACAATCAAAACACAACATCATCCCCATTACTGACCACATCGTCAACCTTTGACATCACATGACTCTAAACGTTAAGAAGTCTTACATGAGCATTAAGTTACAAAGGACTTGTACTGCATGCACATGTTTAAGCTAGGATAATATTGTTAGGTGCTATTGTCATGACGTTCCATTAATCTGATATCCTAAATAATAATAATAATAAGTGCATTTATATAGCGCTGTATTCCATGCATCAAAATGCTCTAAGCGCACATGAATAAACTATACTCCTCACAAAAAATTAAGCAACACAAACTTGTAGTCTCATTACATTTTCATTTATTGAAATTGCAAATCATGGAATGATGCAATAGAAAGATGAAACATATGTACACGCGATTAACAAAATGAAATGAAGTGGTATTTCGCAATAATAGACTTACAAATCATCAAAAGCATGTACCCGCGAAACAGTCGTGCAAAATGTGCTGCATTTATGGAGCAAAATGTTAACGTTAAGGTTCAAGTCAGTTTTGGACAGTGAAGCAGTGTTCAGTAACACGTATGACCACCATGAACACAAATGCAAGCTTCTACACGACTTTGCATTGACCAAATGAGAAGTAAAGTTGCTGTTGTGGAATGTTCTGCCATTCTCTCTGTAACGCCTGCTCAAGGTCATTAAGAGTCTGGGGGTGAACATGGAGACCGTAAACACGACTTCCAATAATGTCCCAAGCATGTTCAATTGGATGAAGATCAAGTGACCTCCCAACCCAGTCCATATGTGTGATGATGCTGATCTATACATCATCCTTAACAACTCTTTCTCAGGCATTATCATCCATGGACGGGAATTATCATCCATAAAAATGAAGTTAGGACCCGCTTGTGGTGCCAGAGGAATGATTACAGGTAGGTTTACACCGATCAGGGTGCATGTGTGAAGAGCACATTCATGCCACACATTTTGCATGTTGTTTCTGAGGGTGGTTGTGTTCGGGTGTTGTTGTCGATGTTATCAGATAAATAAATTTGACAGTCACTAAAAGTTATGTATTCTATGAATATTTACCTTTCAGTAACATGTCGGCAAAAATCGCTCTCGAGATTGATAAAGATATTACACTGAAAATACTTGTTGCTTTAGTTTTTGTGAGGAGTATATATACAAAGTCTGGATGTCACACAGTTCAGAGCTCAGGCACAGAAAGCTTGTTGAAACAGAAAGGTCTTTAGTGTCCTACGGAATGGTTGAAGAGATGGTGAGACTTTCACATGTACTGTGTGTGTGTGTGTGTGTGTGTGTGTGTGTGTGTGTGTGTGTGTGTGTGTGTGTGTGTGTGTGTGTGTTGCATTCTACAGCTGCGATGTTGGAAAAGTTTCTCTGGCCATAGCGAGCAGTCTTGGCCTTTGGAACTGTGAGGAGGTTTGGTTTGAAGATCTGAGTGTCCCGGAGGGGTTGTAAACCTCAATCATGTCCCGGAGGTGTCCTGGAGCTGTGCCAGAGACGCATTGATAAGTCAGACAGAGGAGCTTGAACTGCAGTTGTATATGTCCAGCCTTGAAAAGGTGCTGAAAATAGTTCTTTGTGTGGACAGTTAGGAAGATATATGCTTGGAGTGAGAGAGACACTCTAGTCCCTTCAACAGAAAAATAACATATCTAATAAGCAGTAAATGTAGAATAACATTACCCTACATACATGTGTGCGTTTTTGGGGGGCCATTTGCTTTCATAATTATTTTTTTGTGTTGGTGTCATTTCAGTCTGTATTTCAGTTCCTGGCCTTCATCTGGTTCCGGCGCATCAATTTATCGCATATGTCGCATGTCATGGACATTGTATCAAGATTGGTATCGCATTATAACCTTCCGACTCGTTGCACCCAAATAATTACTGATATATATCCCGATTGCTGTTATCACCCGATGTCACAAAAATCAATTGGAAAGAGATAATGGAATATACGAATTATATGAATATAATCACACTTTGCCACATTTTTACGTCATAAGAAATAGGGACGGTCGGGTAGCCAGGTGGTTAAAGCGTCATGCAAAAAGACCCAGGTTCGATTCCCCACATGAGTACAATGTGTGAATCCCATACTCACTCACTCACTTTTGCAGACGGGATCGGGTGGTCAGGCACCCTGACTTGGTTTACACATGTCATCGGTTCCCAGTTGGAGATTGATGCTCATGCCGTTGATCACTGGATTGTCTGGTCCAGACTCGATTATTTACAGACTGCCGCCATATAGCTGGAATATTGCTGAGTGCGGCGTAAAACTAAACTCACTCACTCACTCACTCAATCACTCACTTTTGCAGAAGTACTTGCAAAATTGGCAATGCACACATGTAGTAGAACCGGTCACATTTGGTATGTCAAGATATTTTGGAACATATTTTCAGTCTTGACTGGCACGAAATTTTGGATATTGTGCAATGGAGGGAGATTTCTTTACTAATTTCCAGTTACCTCAACACTCTCATGGCAAACTTCAGGGCACATTGTCATGATCGAAAATTGGACTGTTGGAACAATGATGGAAGATCTGCAGATTTGAGCCAAGTCCTCTAGCTTTGGTACATTACAAGTTCCCATATTGTTGATGTAAGCTTGATAATCTGCAGGATTGGGTATCTATTAGTCAGGAGATATTTCCACTGGAACTTAAGATAGGTCCTGATGTCAGCCCAGTATATATACTTCTGGAATAAAGTAACTGTACATTATTTGATGTTATGCCATTTTGTAATACAAAAAGGCAATAACATGATTTGTGGTGTTTTCCTTAATCACTGTTTAACTGTTGACAGGGTAATATCGAAATCTGTATGATTTGACACCAGGCATCGTGACATGCCCTTGAAGAGATGTGGTGTCAAAAGTCAGTTCACAAATTCATTATCGTGTGTGTCCACCATTGGCGTTGGTGGAGGCTTGACAACGACGACTCATAGACGACACTAATCGATTGAAGAAAGCTTGGGGAATGTCGTTCCATGTCTGAACCAACGCTTGTCCAAATTCAACTGACCGCCTCTGTGGTGTAGTGGTTAGAGTGTCCGCCCGGAGAGCGGAAGGTCGTGGGTTCGATCCCCGACCGCGTCATACCAAAAGACGTTAAAATATGGTACTTGTTGGTCCCTGCCTGGCGCTCGGCATTAACAAGGACTGGTCGGCTCGGAGTCAGTATAATGTGTCTGAGTGGGGTATTCATGCTTCACTGCGGCATGGTATCTCAGTGGGCTAGCACTATAAAACCAGCTTCAGTCTGGGCTAGTACAAGCAGCCGCACATACACATACACACGCATGTACGTCGTCATATGAGCAAAATATTCTCAAGCACGACGTTAAACCCAATTTCACCTCACCTCACCCAAATTCAGCTAACGTCAATGGCTGATTCTGGGCTTGACGTAAACGTCGCTCCTCTTCATCCCAAGCGTGCTCGATAGGGGACATGTCAGGAGAAACAGCTGGCCATGAGAGTACCGGAATGGTCTGCTGTCTCAGGAAATCATGTCACAACACGTGCGACATGAGGACGGCCATTATTTTGCTGAAGCATGAAGTTACGTCACTGTCCTCGAATGAACGGTGGCACATGAGACCCAATGATCTCATCTCTGTATCGCAGACCTGTCAGATTGCAAGTTGCATGCGATGCTATGATAATGACAAGTTGTGTCTGACCATGAGATTTGATTACCTCCCATAAAATAACGCTGTCGCCAACAAACTGTCGACGTTGAACAACGCACGCGTCAGCATACCGTTCACATCGCCATCTGTATACCCTTGATCTGCCATCTGAGCTGTCCAGATGAAATCTCGACTCGTCAGTGAACAAAACACCTTAACAATCTTATCTCCTGTACCGGAGATGCTGTCTGCACCAGGCACGACTTGCCTGTCGGTGATGTTGTAGCAACATTGGACGTATTTCAGGCCGCCGGGGCCGGATGTTGTGCTCCCTCAGTCGGTACCGTTTAGTCCGGAACTGATTGGACGCAAGCCAGGAATGGTCCGAGCAGTCAAACCGGCAGTCTGGAATCGGTTCCTTAGATGGGTCAGCCGAATGTGGTTGTGTTGCTGACGTGGCGTCACACATGGACGGCCATAAAATATTGGCAGGGTCACAATGTGCTTTTTCAGTCTTATCCACACATTAGGTATACTGCTGGTAACATAACGCGGTATGTTACTTTTTGTCACTCAGTTTGCATATCTATTTATTTTATAACCGACAATTAGCGCTTCAAATGGCAATGACCATGAAGTGGTTAGAGCGGAATGTCCTGGGATCGATCCCCGGCCGCGTCATACCGAAAGATGTTAAAACATGGTACTTGTTGGTCTCTGCCTGGCGCTCAGCATTAATGGGTACACTGACTGACGGACTGAGTTTAGTTTTACGCCGCTTTTAGCAATATTCCAGCAATATCACGGCGGGGGACACCAGAAATGGGCTTAACACATTGTGCCCATGTGGGGAATCGAACCCGGGTCTTTGGCGTGACGAGCCAACGCTTTAACCACAAGGCTACCCCACCGCCCCTATTAATGGGTACAACAAGGACTGGTCGGCTCGGAGTCAGTATAATGTGTCTGAGTGGGGTATTCATGCTTCACTGCGGCATGGTATCCCAGTGGGCTGGCACTATAAAACCAGCTTAAGTCTGGGCTAGTACAAGCACCCGCACATACACACACACGCATGCACGTCGTCATATGAGCGAAATATTCTCAAGCACGACGTTAAACCCAATTTCACTTCACCTCACCTCAAATGGCAATGACCGTGAAGTGGTTAGAGCGGAAGGTCGCGGGATCGATCCCCGGCTGCGTCATACCAAAAGACGTTAAAACATGGTACTTCTTGGTCCCTGCCTGGCGCTCGGCATTACTGGGTACAAGAAGGACTGGTCGGCTCGGAGTCAGTATAATGTGTCTGAGTAGGGTATTCATGCTTCACTGCGGCATGGTATCTCAGTGCGCTAGCTTAGGTCTGGGCTCGTACAAGCAGCCACACATACACCGGCATGCACGTCGTCATATGGGCGAAATAATCTTAAGTACGACGTTAAACCCCATTTCACCTCACCTCACCTCAAATGACAATGCTTTGCTTTTTGCAAAGAAGGTTAACACGCTTCTTCGTAAGTGCTACGCCACTCTTTTTCAGAAGAACGAGTATGGTTTAATGTCGCCTTTAGAACAATTCAAGCAATGCAACTGCAGGGGACCCCAAGTCTAACTTTACTTGGGGCATTATTTTTTCGGAAAAAACAAACAAAACCAAAAAACTTAATAAAGACAAAATTATCTGAATAATGTTCTTGATTCATTTACTGTAATTCTTAGAAAAATTCCCTGCGTTTTTCGGACTTGTGGCAGCGTCTGATTTAAAGATAAATATTATATATGAACTTAAGCTGTCTCCAACCCTTGAAAACTTTAAGTGCCATCTCAAAACCTTTCTTTACAAAAAGTTCTATGGACTTCAATAATGCTTTATTGATTGTTAGCGCTATGAGCATACCTGGTGTGGAGTTTGGCGCTTTATAAATGGACACATTATTATTATTATTTAGGCTGTACGTTTTAGGTTTGAGTCGGCGGTGTTGGCATTAAAATTAGAAGGGTCGGTCAGGCGATGCGAAGCACAAAAAAACAAACCAAAAATGCTGCCCTTATTGAACCAAAGTGAGGACTCTAACCTTGGCTTTCGATGAAAAGATTGAACGTTGTTGTAAACACTCACTGTCACCCCATTCCTTTTTCAGTTGAATTGACCATGACACAACTGTTATTTCCATAACATTGAACCTTGGCAGTTCTTAGTCAAGTATGCATGGTTTCAAACAGCAAAAATGATTTATCGCTGACAAGAAATCCATGTTGGATATTGATTATACAGATCTAGTTCATGTCTGCCGTCAGGGGTAATAGAAATCAAGTCCTTCTGCGTAGGTCTGGAACAACACAACTAGAATATGTTTCCTATTAAACAACTTGATTGACCTTCCTCTGAACTTCTGTTTGTGTTCACAAATAAGTATGATATTAATCAACATCATTTAGGCCTCCCAGCAGCGCTGCAACAGGTGATATCGATTGCTGTGCGTTTCATGGTAGTTTGATATATACTCCGTTCGTATGGATCGATGGGGGTTTGACAAAGTGTTGATTTTGGTGCTGTCACTCAAGCGTCAAACGTTTCATGACCAAACCTCTAGTCTATGAAAGACATGTTCGATTGTGCAGAAACGCATGATGTTACATTAAATAGTCTTTACGCCCACTGTCCATGAAAGTATAACTGACGGAGAGGTATCGATGTTTGGAGTTAGAAAAACTGATAAAGTTTTTCTAACATCATTGCTTGAACTTGTGGTAGTGTGATGTGATTATCTACAAATGTCGTCACATGTATGTCGGACTCTCGTAGAACGACTCGTTCACAAGTAATGTGACCGTGCTTGCTGTGCCCAACATAAAAAACAAAACACATTTTACACAGCAAAATAATAACCAAAAATATGTTTCCAAAAATATAGATTGGGAAGTCACTCCGTAAGTAGTTCTTGAATGTTGAATGTAGGTAGATGCCAGTCATTCATTCACTATGGCGAGCGACCATAGCAGTCACGGTTTGTCAGCTTAAGACCCTGTCTGTTGAGTTTCATCAAAGGGGTAAACGTCTGACGCCCTCACCATTTCGCCCCACCCCCTTCCCTTCCCCCACCACTCCTTTCATGTAACTGGAAAATTGCTGCTTAAGATTGTTCATCTAATCTATAATTGATACATTCACTCAAACACAAGATTACTTTTTAATTATCAAACAAATTAATTAAGAATATAATTATTTAAGTCGTCTTTGAATTAGCCGTGATACAAGAGCAATTTAGAAAAGCAATCGGCGTTACAGCTTTTGTTAAAGAAAATACATTTTTTAATATTATACCTCAATCACAACTTTTGAACTGAGCAATATTTGGTAAAGCAGAGTTGAGCTTGCATTTGTACAAGTAATATTTTACCAATAATATGAACAAGTCAAAAACATAATCAGTAAAAACATTTTTCTTACAGCCGAAAAGCATCAGTTCCAAAGTGAGTTCGAGATTATGGATGTGATCACAACCTTCTGTTAACCATGATAATAATTTTGACCAAAAGGTTTGCACAAATTCACATTCCTATAACAATTGACAAATAGTTTCCTTTTCTTCATTACAGAATGAACATACATAAGAATCTTTTTTCTTTTTTTTGGAAGAAATGTAGAATTGGACTAACCTGTCACATACGTAAGTGAAACGTGATTATATTATGGTAATATACAACGCTATTTCTATCCCAGGGTCCAACATACCTTTCAGGAAAGATAGCGCAGTTTGGAGCCGAGACGTTGTCGTTTATGTAAAATATATGCTACGCGTGCAGCAAATGGATAAATTAGATATACATGTAGTTAGACTCGGGGCAATATGCGTCAAAATCATTATTTAATAGGTACTTTCTACTGTGCTGATAAAACCAGACGTACTGGCAATTAATTGAACAGTCTGTTGACAACGCTATTTAGTTCTAAGAAATATGTGTAAAGTTACTATCAGACCCCACGATTAACCATGGATGAATGCCGAAATTCGGAACCAAATCTGTCAACGTAATCGGCATAACATAGCAAGACGAGGTAATCGAGACTCTGCTTGGGCATATCTCAGAATATTGAGAAATAAAGTCATAGTATCGGTTCGACCCGTGAAGATCCGGGATAGAATTGGTCTTTAGAAACCTATGCTTGTCGTAAGAGGCGACTCACGGGGTCTGGTGGTCAGGATCGCTGACTTGGTTGAAACATGTCACCGTATCCCATTTGCGTAGGTCGATGCTCATGATGTTGATCACAGGATTGTCTGGCCCAGACTCGAATATTTACAGACCGCCGCCATATAGCTGGAATATTGCTGAGTGCGGCGTTAAACAACAAACCAAACCAAGAATCTCTCCGGAAAGCAAAGAACGATTATGTTTCTAAACTTGATACCCAAATACATAATAACATGTAATAACATGTGATAAAGCCTGTGAAACAAAGATTTAAAAGGGGACAATGGGCCTAAAACATTTCCATCAATTAGCCACAACGGTAATATCTGTGACGACAGCAAATCAATAGCAGATGTAATGAATGATTTTTTGCCCAGCAGTCAACGATAGCGCTCCCTGACTAAGATCCCCACAACGTCAATTCAACCAATCAAATAGACATAAGCGATATTGTCCTCACATGCAACAAAGTTGAAGATATCCTATTGTCTGCAGACTCAGTTAAACCTGTTGGATCCGACTGTATCAGCAGTGATGTATTGGAATCGTGTACTTCATCACTGTGCTGTGCCCTTTGTTTGTTTTCGTGTCGTAAGCTTCATATACTGGAAAGAGGCCGTCAATGCTATTCATAACTAAAGTAGTAGCACAAGATATAGACTTTTAATTTTAATTATTTTAGAGATAACAATAAACTTTCAAACTGAAAGCCAGGTGATTCTAACATACTTATATGTCAGTGCGCTAGATGAAAGTAAAGGAGTTAGAGCTGTATTCTGTGATGTTAGCCAAGCTTTTGATATAATATGTCATAAAGGAATTTTAGGTACACTTAAGGCGCATGGTATAAACGGAAATCTATTGATATGGCTTTAACAATTACCCGCAAAACCGTAAACACAGGCTAGTAATCGAAGGCTCCCAATCTGACCTTAACTTAGTACGTGCTGGCGTACTACAGCGATCAGTGTTAGGACCACTCCTGTTTTCAGTCGATATTAATGACATTTTTTAGGGGATCCCCGGAAGGCAATATACGTCTCTTTTTCCCGATGATATTTCTTTCTATTGAACTTTAGATGATCCAAACCACAGAGCCACTGTTATAAATCATAAAGAAAGTGTACCCTATTGTACACTGCTGTCGAAGTTTGAAAAATCTCGTAACACTCTACAGACTATGTACAAATGTTTTATCTCACCAACCTTTGATCATTGTAGTCAGAGTGAATAATTGTATGGCAATCATTGTAAGATAGATCATAACCTGTTGATAGCAAAACTTCTCTTAAATGCTTTAAGAACACTGAATTTGTGGGGATCCCTTAGGTATTTGTCATGACAAAATATAAACACAAACTTTCAAAGCAAAATAATTCCAAAATCTTGCTCAAGTAAAAATGGTAAATACACTTCCGACTATCCTTCTTATCTCATTACCTCGAGTGTTTCCACTTTAAGTAATTACTCATAAAATATAGTTCCAACTTACAAGTTATTAAATTCAGAACTGAAAACTACGCAAAATCATTTAGTCCGTCTGCCATAAGCTTGTGAAACCACTTCCCATAGGATCTTTCAAACTACGTATCGGTAACAACGTCTTGATAATTTCACTCTCGACCGGGACTAGGATCTAGCGACTTGAATGCCCAATAAGTGTAACAGACACATCTCTGAAGACCCTTGTCCCCGTGCTTCATGGATACTGTTCATAACTTCTTAATATGCATATTGCCATAGCACCATGAGATCAACACTGGATTTATGCTCACTTCTGTACTGTATCGCAATTCTTGGAAACCGCCAACGTTAATCAAAAGATTTTGTCATCCGTTCATTATTTCGTTAAAGAGAGTGAGTGAGTGAGTTAATATTTAACGTCACATCGGCAATATTACAGCCATATCGTGACGAGTACTATTTAATTTATATCAACATTAAAATCAATAAACATAAGAGAACATAAAAAATCTGTCATCGATGGACAGTAAAACTACTAGAGTATCACAGCTCTTTCTCTATAGCTAGTACACTATCATAAAAAAATATCACTCTAGACAACAATACAATTATATAAAAACGGGTGATAGATCGCCAGCAACTGAAAGCTGATCACCATACTAGGAACCATGGGGACTTACAGTACTTTGGCTACCTATATGGACCCTAGCTGGATTTATATCAACCCTTCAGCTGCTGGCGATTTTGGTCAAATTTAACCAAACCTAAAATGACCAAAATGCTACATTTAAAAATTTGGTAAATTTAAATTGCCTTTGAATGTTTCGGGACTTATGTACCCTCTCAGGAGGACTCGTTAAACAGAAAAAAAAATTTAAAATTGATGACTAAAATGTATATAAATATGTATCGTTTCCCTGATACCCTACACTCCTCCACCATGTCCACTGGTATTATCTATTATCTACTATCTTTTTCTGCCTAAGTTGTACTATTTTTATTTGTGGTTTGTGTATTACTGAAAGGCCACTTATATACTGACATCCGTTAGAAAAGCCTCAGCGGAGTAATACGTTTTATCTCCCTGATCAATGAAACACTTTTCCCTGACAATATTAATTGTAAATCAAGATGGAAACACAAGAAAAAGAAAAAGCTGTTATTCATCATCTTGTGCAACCATAACTTAACTTAATGATAACATTAACGGCGGTCAAAGTGAAATGGCACACGCGCTCTGAACTTTCACACACACGTTTCAAACGCGATAAGCATGTTAGATGGCATGCATCCTTTCAGTGTTGGCAAAAGGGATCTGCTTTGTTATGGGTGCAGCGTAAGGAATACTAACTGCAAAAATGTGATGTTGATAATAGCATAGATGTCTGTGAAGCAGTCTTCATTCACTATGTGATCCGGATCTAAAGTTGCGTGATTATTTTAGGCTCTAGCAATCTTAGTAGATGATCATAAGGACGCTCACATTGTGAGTCCAGATTTTGTGCCAGTGTCCGCCAACACGGGATGTCTTTGTCCCACCAAACTGTGGGTCTCGACCTGCCAGTGTCCGCCAACACGGGATGTCTTTGTCCCACCAAACTGTGGGTCTCGACCTGCCAGTGTCCGCCAACACGGGATGTCTTTGTCCCCCAAACTGTGGGTCTCGACCTGCCAGTGTCCGCCAACACGGGATGTCTTTGTCCCGCCAAACTGTGGGTCTCGACCTGCCAGTGTCCGCCAACACGGGATGTCTTTGTCCCCAAACTGTGGGTCTCGACCTGCCAGTGTCCGCCAACACTGGGATGTCTTTGTCCCCGGGATGTCTCCCCCAAACTGTGGGTCTCGACCTGCCAGTGTCAGCCAACACGGGATGTCTTTGTCCCTCCCCAACTGTGGGTCTCGACCTGCCAGTGTCGACCTGACAAACTGAGTTTGTGCCAGCAGCCAAACGAATGTGGGTCTCGACCTGCCAGTGTCCGCCAACACGGGATGTCTTTGTCCCGCCAAACTGTGGGTCTCGACCTGACAAACGAGTTTGTGGCAACAAAGAATGAAATGGCCGCTATAGTATTTGTTCTAGTACCCGGCCAAAATGATGTTCTGATCATGATAAACGATTTTATATTAAACAGACAGAACTTGTCACGTTATTTAAAATTTGTGAAAAACTGCTATAAAATACAAAGTAATTCGCAAGTGAGAATCCCATTTAAATCCCGTTAAAGGCAATATATTTTGTGAAAGACAACACGTTGTTATGATGGGAACATGGGGGTCTTGCTGACCATGCATTGGGAGTCAGTTGTCGGCAGTTGTCAGGTTGGGTGTTTGTGTATTTGATTTGGCAAGGATTTCAGTGATCATGTGGCGGAGGAAGTCAATCTTACTCCTGGGTGCATGTCGCGATCGTTTGTGGCCAATTTCGAAGTTGGTGATGAAAACGTCGTCGTCGTCCGCAACAGTCTGATATGGATGAACTTTAGACCCATGGACAGCGCTTTGATCCGCATTGCAGTGATGGATGCTGCTGAGGTTGCCTACAGTTTTCTTCAGATGCTCAGTGAGTGAGTTTAGTTTTACGCCGCACTCAGCAATATTCCAGCTATATGGCGGCAGTCTGTAAATAATCGAGTCTGGACCAGACAATCCAGTGATCAACAGCATGAGCATCGATCTGCGCAATTGGGAACCGATGACATGTGCCAACCAAGTAAGAGAGCCTGTCCACCCGATCCCGTTAGTCGAGTCTTACGTTAAGCATGTGTTACTGAAGATCAATTCTAACCTGTACCTTCACGGGTCTCAGATTCTCAGAATCAAGAAACAACAGGCAGATAAAAGGCTCTATTTAAAATCATCGATTCCCGACCACACCGAAGCCTATACTGACCAGACCATCTTTTGGGACAACACCAACGTCTGTGAACCGAACCGGTCGAACACTACAAGACTACTCTTAGAGGCAATCATCATCAGACGACACGACCCGGCAATCAACAGAGATCAAGGTTATTACATCCCCACAACATACCACCATCTAATCAAGGCCAATCAACGGTAACCCTTTCCACACTTTCTACTTCGGGCTTCATAAAAAATATACAAATTATTTCAAACAATGTCCAAACGAAAACTTGCAGAGGCAGTGCCAATCCGCCGGCACACGTCCTTAATCAACAGAGATCAAGGGTACCTCATCCCATCTGCCTGCACTGACTGAGATAACACTAAGAGACATCTACCAGAATATTTGTACTCCGTCATGTGCAGCTTCTTTCTGTTGTTACTATATTCAATGTACCATCCTTCGTTGTTGTTGTTGTTAATTTTTTGGCATGCATACCCTCAGGTTGTTTTGGTTAATGAATACTTGATGAATATATGTCTGTACTGCCTTACTTCCTACTTCCCAGTCCTACCTTGCACTCACGACAATAGAAATCCTATCAATACGAAAGCAGAAATGTTACCAATATTAAAACTCAAAATATGCATGTGTACCCTACTCCGAAAGGCGGAAGGCGATCTTTAAAACACTTAAAGCAACAACAACATTTCACACTTGCTTGAAAACTAACAAAGATCTGATTGTCGCTGATAATACAATCAAAGGTCGTCATCCATACAATTTCTTGCTTTTACAGTTACTCATCAATTTAGAAAATGCCGATCAAACAGTTCAAAATCCCGTTTTTTCGAGACGACAACAAAATACAACGTTAACGTTGCTACAAGATCACACAACACTCTAAAGTAATGTTGATGATTTATCCATTTGATGCAGAGCTTTTACACAGGAAATGTGCTTAAAGCAGCTACCAGTAGCTCAGCATTCGTGGCTTCTTTTCAACCACCATTCATGAGCACATGTTGCGCAGATTGTTGACAGATAATCGTTTTCTCGTCCAGGATGCCGTACGTCATGTCGCAGGTGGTGTCGTTGTCAACTTCATGTATGGACTTACATTCGTCACACACTTTAAAACAGCTTGGAACGGGGTTGGCTGCACACCAATCTCCTTCCCTTTAAATGGTGGTTAGAATGGAGTTTCAAATATCCTGAAATTGAACACTATTGGATCTAATTAGGTAATGCTTAGTTTCTGGAAATATATATTTGTGGCATAAAAGTCCACTCCATTCAAACGTGACAGGATCCTGAGCTAAATGACTCTATGCAAAATATAGCATTACATTAAAGAAGGGAAATGGTGTTGTTCAGGGACTAGGAGTCGTACTTTCCGTACAGAGGTTAGCTGTGTTATTTCCTTACAACAGCAGGTATTGCTTTGTTGATCTCAATGTCTTCTGTGTGACAACTGGTAAGTGGACAGCAAATGGTGTGGGTCATTGGAGGGAACCATGGGTACCATCCACTTACGAGACTCCCTGGAAACAGCAGAGAGCGGAGAATGGAATGTCTGTAAGATGACCTAGCCGATGCATGAGATTCGTATAGGGGTGATAGTGCTGACAATAAGATCATAGGCTTTTAGACCTGGACACGGGATGGGTTGACGGTTTAGAGCTGGGATTGTGATCTGTATGGGATGATTGGCCTGGAAATGGAGTATGTACTGCTTTATATTGCTATGACAATCTAGATAACGGTCACGTTTTTCTTAATATTGCCATCATCACTAAATAAGGGCTATGTTGTGCTTTATGTAGTCATCAATCTCCATAAGGGCTATACCCGTGAAGGTCCGGGTTAGAATGAACCTTCAGTAACCCATGCTTGTCGTAAGAGGCGGCTAACGGGATCGGGTGGTCAGGCTCGCTGGCTTGGTTGACATATGTCATCGGTTCCCAATTGCGCAGGTCGATGCTCATGCTGTTGATCACTGGATTGTCTGGTCCAGACTCGATTATTTCCAGACCATCGCCATATAGGTGGAATATTGCTGAGTGCGGCGTAAAACTAAACTCACTCAATCACTCACCATAAGGGCTTTGTTGTGCTTTATATATCCATCACTATTTAAATAAGGGCCATATTGAGCTTTATATAGCCATCACTTTCTCCATAAGGGCCATGTTGTGCTTTATTTATTATTATAATTATAGGATATTTATATAGCGCACATATCCACGCAACTAGTACATGCCCAAGGCACTGGAGTGTTCCCTTGACCCACGAATATTTTTTTTCTGGCATTCTATTCCACTATTCCATCTATTCCACTCCCTCTGTTAGGTGCAGCGAGTTATCATACAGCCTCAGCCTCACATCTTTTATATAGCCATCACTATCTCCGTAAGGGCCATCTTGTGCTTTATATTGCCATCACTATCTAAGGGCCTTGGTGTTCTTTATATATTGCCATCACTATCTGAAAAAGGGCTATGTTGTGCTTTATATAGCCATCACTCTCCATAAGGGCCATGTTGTAATTTATATAGCCATCACTCTCCATAAGGGCCATGTTCTGCTTTATATAGTCATCACTAGCTACAAAATGGCGACCCGTGAAGGTCCGGGTTAGAATGAGCCTCCAGACTCGATTATTTACAGACCGCTGCCATATAGCTGGAATATTGCTGAGTGCGGCGTAAAGCTAAACTCAATCACTACAAAATGGCCATGTTGTGCTTTCTATAGCCATCACTATCTACATAATGGACATGCTGTACTTTATATAGCCATCACTATCTAAATATGGGTCATGTTGAGTTTTATACATCCAACACTATTTAAATGAGGGCTATGTTATGCTTTATATAGCCATCACTATCTACATAATGGAAACGTTGTGCTTTATATATAGTTATCACTCTCCATAAGGGCCATGATGTGCTTTATATAGCCGTCACTATCTAAATAAGGGCCATGTTGAGTTTTATACATCCAACACTATCTAAATGAGGGCTATGTTATGCTTTATATAGTCATCACTATCTACATAATGGAAATGTTGTGCTTTATATATAGTTATCACTCTCCATAAGGGCCACGTTGTTCTTTATATAGCTATCACTATTTAAGTAAGGGCTATGTTGTGCTTTTTAATCACTACTTAAATAAGGGCTATGTTGTGCTTTCATGTAGCCATCACTCTTCATAAGAGTCATGTTGTGCTTTATATAGCCATCACTATCCAAATAAGAGCCATGTTGTGCTTTATATAGTTAGTTAATGAGGGCCATGTTCTGCTTTATGTAGACATCACTATCTATACAATGGCCATTTTGTGCCTTATATAGGAATCACTCTTCATAATGGCCACGTTCTGCTTTCTGTAGACATGACTATCTACATAATGGCCATGTTGTAATTTATATAGTCATCACTCTCCATAAGGGCCATGTTGGGCTGTATTTAGCCATCACTATCGGAATAAGGGTCATGTTGTGCTTTGTATCGGCATGGCTATCTAAATAAGGGCCATGTTGTGCTTTATATAGCCATCACTATCGGAATAAGGGTCATGTTGTGCTTTATATACGCATGGCTATCTAAATAAGGGCCATGTTGTGTTTTATATAGCCATCACTATCTAAATAAGGGCCATGTTGTGCCTTACATAACCATTACTATCTACAAAAAGGGCCATGTTGAGATTTCAATTGCCATCACTATCTCCATAAAGGCCATGTTGTGTTATATATAGCCATCACTATCTAAATAAGGGCCATGTTGTGCCTTACATAACCATTAGTATCTACATAAGGGCCATGTTGAGATTTCAATTGCCATCACTATCTCCATAAAGGCCATGTTGTGTTATATAGTCATCACTATCTACATAAAAGGGCCATGTTGTGCCTTACATAACCATTAGTATCTACATAAGGGCCATGTTGTCCTTTATATAGCCACCACTATCTAAATAAGGGCAATTTTGTGCCTTACATAGCCATGACTATCTCCATAAGGGTCATGTTGTGCTTTATATAGTCTTAACTATCTCCCACCCGTCAAGATCCGGGTTAAAATTGATCTTCAGTAACCCATGCTTGTCGTAAGAGGCGACTAACGGGATCGGGTGGTCAGTCTCACTGACTTAGTTGATACATGTCATCGTACCCCAGTTGCGTAGATCGATACTCATGCTGTTAGTCACCAGATTGTCTGGTCCAGACTGGAGTATTTGCAGACAGCCGCCATAGAGCTGGAATTTTGCTGAGTGCGGCGTAAAACTCAATCACTCATAAATATCTCAAACACATCTTAAACATCAGATGGTAATAAGCCTCAAATATCTGTCGTAAGATCTCCTTACTTTGTTTTTGCGTAAAAGTGGAAATATTGTTGACAATTATGTCAATAAATTACTGAAAATAAATGTTGACACCAGGTGTTTGCGAAAGTTCCAGCTTCCCCTGCACTACATGGATATTGATAACATAAAAACGACTTCTTGTAGTGTTCTATAAATGTTCCTAGTAGATGGTATTTTCTATTCTTAAATAATGATGAAAGGAATCAAATTTTAAATACCTTTTAGTCATTCATCAACTTTTCACTTATTAACGATACATTACAAACACCTACCCTTACAATTGTTTTTTCCCCTTGTATGTTCATTAATGGAGACATGCTGGTTTGGGGCAGGTGCCTTAGAGTAGTATTGATTTGATTTATAGTTATGTCTTGTTAGTCAACCCGATATTATCTTCGGCGTACAAATGGCGTCAAGACATTTTACGGTGAAACGCTGTTATTGTGCATCAGGTTCTCAGTGAATGGGGACGGTGTGGTAGCCTAGTGGTTAAAGCGTTCGCTCGTCACGCCGAAGACCCGGGTTCGATTTCCCACATGGGTACAATGTGTGAAGCTCATTTTTCGTGTTCCCCGCCGTGATATTGCTGGAATATTGCTAAAAGCGGCGTTAAGCCATACTCACTCACTCAGTGAATGTTCTCATTTACAAATCAACAAGTCCTGTTCTCATTGAGAAGCAAATTTATTAAACTGTGACGTTTCAACAAAATTCCGTGCAGTAAGAGTGGTTTTCTGAGTATACGGTTTCAATGTAAATAGTACGTAATGACACGTCAGGCCTCGTCCACGTGTTAGCAGTGTTATTAACTAATTTAATATAAGCATTATTTGTAATCAGGACAGTGATGCTGGTTATTTACGAACGGGCGGGGAAGCCGCTGTGGTTGTTGTAGTAGGAGGAGACGTGGTGCCGTCTATAACTATTCTATCCTCCGTTGTCGTCGTTTCCTCCTCCCGCTTCGCACGGTGAAGGAGCTGCTCCAGGAGGTCCCGGCGTTTCCGCTTCAGTTCACAGGAGGGAGCTCCATTAGTGACTTGGATACTTGAACATGAGGCGGCAACAGTCGTGCAGCTGCTTTCACTGAAAGTACATTCAAAACGTCAACGTGAGAGCATAATTAGCCCCGTCTATGTGAGTGAGTTTAGTTTTACGCCGCTTTTAGCAATATTCCAGCAATATCACGACGGGGGACTCCAGAAATGAGTTTCACACATTGTACCCGTGTGGGGAATCGAACCTGCGTCTTCGGCGTGACAAGCGAACGCTTTAACCACTAGGCTACCCCACCGCCCCGGCTAAATGGACCGGGTATGTATACACAAACTGGAATATTGCATAGTGCTTAAATTTGTTTGCTTGTAGTTTAACGCCGCACTCAGGAATATTCCAGTTACATGGCGGCTGTCTGTAAATATTCGAGTCTGACCAGACAGTCCAGTGAACATTAGCGTCAGCATCGATCTACACAATTTGGAGACGATTACAGTTGTCAACCAAGTCAGCCTCTTACGACAAGCGTGGGTTGCTGAAGCCGAAGAGCAATTCTAACCCAGATCGTCAAACAGAACAAACAGACGAACCTTATATACTACCTTACAGAAAGTTCAATATTACGCTGAAGGAAACAGTTTAGAGGCTGAACCTATTAGTGAAGTGAAGATACGTACAAGCAACATGTCAAGGTCGGGCCACGACAAGTACAGGTGATGCCGCAGCTTTTCACCTCTGTATTGTCCGCTACTGTCTGCGGCTCAACACTACAGCTGCCTTGCCCAGCTCCTGAAAGTGACGACAGGGTAAATACAACTACCTCAAAGTACAGACCAACCGAGCCAGATAATAATGTCTGATATTTCTTTTTGCTTCTTTCTCGTTACGTTAATGCAGTGGTCATACTTTTACATGAGATATGTACGAAAGCCCAGAGAGGTCCAAATGGTTTTTTGAAGTTTCTGTTTTAAAATTGGTAATAACCATTTTTTTCATATAATTACCACTTTTGACAAGGGTAAATACCACTTTTGAAACTGGTAAATACCACTTTTGGTAAACCACTTTTGAAATACCACTTTTGACAAGGGTAAATACCACTTTTGAAACTGGTAAATACCACTTTTGAAACTGGTAAATACCACTTTTGAAACTGGTAATTACCACTTTGAAACTGGTAATTACCATATAAGACTAGTATATGAATGGCAACTTCTTCTATATTGTATAATACGACGTTTCTGGGCCACTTTTTGTCCCTTATTAAACTGGATACTTCTACTATATTTCGAATTTCATTGCAAGTTATTGCTTCAAATAATGTATGTTTATTTTCATATAAATCAGTTAGATATGTAATGGTGAAAACTAGTCCATTTCAAAAGTTAGGTTGTTGAATGTTACATGGTTATGATTGTCCGCCATATTGCGCTGTCTTTGCCGGTCATCTCAAACCGGCTCATTCGGCGTACGCCGGGCTTCAATCAAGTGGTACGACGCTTATGCTAGGGTTACACTATGTCCCCGGCGGCCACAGCAGCCCCGTTTCCCCGAAACGTAATGCGACGTGCGATTTTGGCCATTTGTTTCCTCCAAAGTCAAGTTTCGTTAGGTCCTGCTAAGTTTCCTCAAGGTCTATCATGGTATCTGGTGGGCTGTTGGGATAAACGGGCTGCTGAGTCCCGGAAGCTCAATGGCACACTACGGCCCGGCCCGCAGTCCACTACGGATGCCATTACGTTTCCTCCCGGCAGGCTGTCGCGTTCTGATGGGTTCCCTCACGTTTCTCACGTTTTGTTCAAGGTTTTGACACGTTTAGTGCGTTCTGTCAAGACATTCTACGAATGAAACGTGGACGCCGGCCAGCTTTGGACCACGTTTGTGCCCGAGGTATAAAAATAAGGCCTCCGAAGCAATAGCAGCCATTGTATCCTGGGACACAAGAGCAGCATAAAAAACCCAAGATGAAGAAGATTTTGTGTTTGTATGTTTGCTGGGGACATACATCGAGTCCTTGCGTCAGCAAGTAGGCCAGCATCAGCTACAGAGAGGGAATGCCAGAGAACGCAACGTGCCGCATCTCGCCGGCCCTGTAAACCGTCACACGCCTGTATGCGTCGTGATAGAACGGGACGAATCGGCTACCATACAACCTAGCATGCCGTGAGAACAGGGACAAAACGGGCAACACGGGTGAAACAACCGTGACAAAACGCCAAACAAACGTGGTCGAACGTAACAAAACTTGAAAGGATCGAGAGATGCCGGGGAATACACATGCTTCCGGTCCCACTACGGACCGTCTACACATTTTGTTATAGCCTGTTACGTGCTGTCACGTTTTGTTGTGTTGCCCCAGGTTTCTCATTAGTACCGTGGCTGCCGTGGCAAAGTTTTGAACAGTTTTAAAATCTGGCACGGCACCCACGGCACTCACGGACTGTCACGTTTGCTCATTCAGTTCCCCAAAGTTGTCTCACGTCCATCCCGTTTTGTTCCCGTCTCGGCGAAACGGGGCCGCCGTGGCCACCGGGGACATACTGTAACCCAAGCATTCCACCGGTCCACGTGCGTATGCCAGGCGGTGCGCCAGGCTCGGAATCCCGTTATTGTATAGCCATTGTGACGTCGGTAAAGCATTGTGACGTCATAACTGTGAACCATTATGGCGTCATAAGACTAGCGTTACCCTAGTGTAATATTGCCGTAACATATTACTCTGCAGTATCTTCCACTGGCGAGTAATAACATTAGATATTAACGAGTAAGTCGAACTTTAAGGATCAGCCAATCACTAAATGAAAATGCACAAAATGAACTCTAGATTTGGACAAGACATTTCTGTAACGATAAAAATTGTAAGCTCTGGATTTCCTTTAATACCGAAGCTGAAAATGTTACATGTGTATCTAGATATTCTGAAATGATAAAAGTATATTTATAGAAAACTAAAATGCAACAATCAATACATGGCGTTATTTTTGAAAATGGTAGAATTTACATATCATTCGGTTTGTTGAATGAAAGTTGAACCGTGATATTAGAGGATTATTTTAAAACGCATAAAATGAATATGAATAAGAATAGGTAAAATTTTAAAGTTCTATCTAAGTTACTTGTTTCAAATGTGGTATTTACTAGAAAAAGTGGTAATTACCAGTTTCAAATGTGGTAATTACCATACAAAAGTGGTAATTACTAGTTTCAAAAGTGGTATTTACCAGACAAAAGTGGTTAGTACCAATTGTAAACCAGAAAATTAAAAAAACCATTTTGACCCTCTGGGCTTTCGTAGATATTCCCGTCAGAATGAGCATCAGCAATGTTGGTACTGCTCCTACATTCCAAGGGAGGTTATTACATTTGATATGGTGTAAAAGCAACAGCTGAATACAGATCAGCCTTGTCCTACCTGATATGCTTATAGCTGATGATACAGTACAGTCAGCTTGGATCCCTGCGACGAACAGGAGCAATGTGAGCGTCACAATAATGGTTTCCATGGCGATGCTGAAAATACACCCTGAATTGAGTGAGTTATTATTTAACGTCACATCGGCAATATTTCAGCCATATCGTGACGAGAACATATGTGACATTGAAATGGAAGATATGTACCCAAATTAGTATTCCTGAGCGCTGCTTTGGGGCAATTTTACCAAGACCATTATAAAGTGTGGAATATATAACTGATTGTCATCGTGACTAAATGACACCGTCACCACTAGGCCAAACATTCATTGTAATGGGAAACAGTAAGATGTTTTGTAGGTGGGTGTTGGTCGAGTGAGTGAGTTTAGTTTTACGCCGCTTTTAGCAATATTCTAGCAATATACACCAGAAATGCGCTTCACACATTGTACCCATATTGGGAATCGAACCCGAGTGTACGAGCGAACGCTTTAAACACAAGACTACCCCAACGCCCTGGGTGTTGGTCGAACACAGCACAAGCAGGGGACGCTAAAGAGAGGCTTCACATTTATTCCTATGAGGGGAACCGAACCACGTTCTAAGTGTGACGGGGCGGTGGGGTAGACTAGTGGTTAAAGCGTTGGCTCGTCACGCCGAGGACCCGGGTTCGAATCCCCACATGGGTACAATGTGTGAAGCCCATTTCTGGTGTCCCCCGCCGTGATGTTGCTTGAATATTGCTAAAATCGGCGAAAACCAAACTCACTCACTCACTCTAAGTTGTAACCACTACGTTACACGACCATCCATTATCATTGACTAATGTGCAAAATAGATAATACCTTAAAATATTAAGCAACACCAATTAAATATTTGAATGCAACATTCGAAATATCTTGGGAATATTAATGTAGTTGAGCTTTCAGGTAGTCCTGTTTCTTTTGTTTGCAATGCATGTTTGGTATATGTGCTCTTCGTATTTACTCTATATTTATGAAACTTCGGACATGTTGAAGCCGATAACGCTGTTATGAACGTAACCTACCAGGGAGAGCTTCACTGTATGTTATGATATTTAATGACCAAACTATGACGGTATTATTACAAATTACACTCACAGAGGAGAAAGCTTTTTACTGGATAAAATGGTAAAATCAATCATGTATTCAGAATATGACAAATGTGAATTTCTAAGGAGACAACGTATACAGCAATTTGAGGTACTAACTCCACACATAATACTTGTCAACGTATCGACGTTTACCGCACAACGTGCTTCAACGGTACAAGGTTGTATTGACATATTGCACATGTTTGTTGACTAGCTATTCATTCGTTTCAAGTCACAGGTTCACAAATAGAAACGGGGAATGTATAATGTGTCTACCAAAGAACACGGTCAGCATTTCAAAGGGGTATAAAGAAATGTATCTAGAACACATTAAAACCTTTTTCCATTACCATCTCCAAAACCATTAAAACTTTTTTTTTCTATTTATCATGTAACTATCCAAAATCATTACAAATGTTTCTTTTCCATTTACAATGTAAATCTCCAAAACCATTAAAACTGTTTTCCCATTTACAATGTAAATCTCCAAAACCATTAAAACTGTTTTCCCATTTACCATGTAAATCGCCCAAACCATTAAAACTGTTTTCCCATTTACCATGTAAATCTTCAAAACCATTTACTCTGTTTTCCCATTTACCATATAAATCTCCAAAACCATTAAAACTGTTTTCCCATTTACCATGTAAATCTCCAAAACTATACTCTGACATTTTAATTTAGCACTCATACAGTTTGACTTACTCAAACTAAAGTGTCCGCTACAGTTATAACATTCTCACCTAGCTCCTATTTATTTATATATGTACACCCTCATATGTGTATACAAGTTTGTACTAATTTGATGCTGTAACTGCCAACACATGTCACTCTTCTGTCTGTAGATGCAACTTGAAATAGTACTTAAATTATTTTTTTAAACTAATAATCTCCCAAACCATTGAAACTGTTTTCCCATTTATAATTAAATCTCCAAAACCATTTACTCATAGTAACAGTTTATATATATTTATATTTATTTTATTTATTTATATTTTTATTGAGCTTAACCTGAAAAGGATGGGCAAACAAGCCTATCTGGTTTCAATAAATATATACCCCTCACTGTTCCATAATTTCATCAGTATCCATTTTTCGGGTTAGAAACGTTAAAGATTGTGTAAGAACACCCTGTGTCCAAGCTGAAGGGACATATAGAGATATGTGATGTTCAACACAACCGCGAAATGATTACTTGATAAGGAAAACGTTTGGACCAAGCTTTTACTTCGAGACAAGCGTAAGGTCACACATCAACATTGGACACAACGGTGGATTAGATCACCACAATATCTGCTGTTTTCATGGCTCATGGTATGTTAGAGGTCACTCGACAGTCGAGACACACTAGTCAATTGGTCTTTCTAGTCACCAGAGAAATATTTTCATACGAGAACTTTGTCAGGGGATGAAATGAATAAAAAAATAATACTTTACAGGATATGAGTTCTATTGTACCATGAGTGAGTGAGTGAGTGAGTTTAGTTTTACGCCGCACTCAGCAATATTCCAGCTATATGGCGGCGGTCTGTAAATAATCGAGTCTGGACCAGACAATCCAGTGATCAACAGCATGAGCATCGATCTGCGCAATTGGGAACCGATGACATGTGTCAACCAAGTCAGCGAAACTGACCACCCGATCCCGTTAGTCGCCTCTTACGACAAGATAGTCGCCTTTTTTATGGCAAGCACATGGGTTGCTGAAGACCTATTCTACCCCGGATCTTCACGGGTTTATTGTACCATGAAATATCTTATCAGCAAATTATTATCATTATCGAAATATAGCTACTTTTAATCCCTAAAGTTTGGTTTGAAATGAAACGGTATGCGAAAGCGCAAGTTTTCCTTGAAAACGTTTCCTTTTGACAATCAATTTGTTCTCTTGCAACTACAGCATACCATGTAACCAACACTACACTGAAAGAACCAACATGATTCATGAACGCATTTGTTGAAACTCTATGACATACTATTCCCTTTATTCTAAAATAATATTTATTTGACCACACACTCTGTCCCTCTCTATAGAAAATGGGGGAAAGGGCAAATATTTTTCAGTATCGAAAGGAAACATTTAGTTTACCCATTTGTATTTTATTCTTCTCTCAGTAGGCCAATCAAGTTGGTGAGTGAGTTTAAATTTACGTACTTTTTGCAATATTTCAGCAATATTACGCCGGGGGACACCAGAAATGGGCTTCACATATTGTACCCATCGAACACGGGTCTTCGGCGTGACGTGCAACGGCTTTAACCACTAGGCTACCCCCTTCAAGTTCAAATTCGATTCCCAACACTGATATAATTGAATCTACCACCTGCTGCCACTGTACCGAAGCAGCCATGACAGTTTCAAGTATGGAATAGGGCGGATTTTATCAGGTGTCATTCAATGACAGTCTGGGTTTAGGGGCGCCATGAGTACAATTTATATTAGTGAAAATATCATTTTGGCGCAATTAACACGTTGGCATACATTAGTCATGAAAAGAAATATACAGAATATGCATAGGATAATATTATCTATTTCTCGATTAAAACCGTTTGACTAAAACAAGATTTTAGAGCCAGAAACGTGATTCTCTTGAGGTTGAAAGGCTTAGTAAGCAGGGTGAACCAGAATGAGTGACCAATGCGATGAGTGGACAACAGGAGTTACAAACAGGATGAGCGAATGGTCAAACAGGATGAGTTACACACAGAATGAGTGAACAACAGGATGAGTGAACAACAGGATGAGTGAACAACAGATTGAGTAAACAACAGATTGAGTGGACAAAAGGATGAATGACCAACAGAACGAGTTATCAAAAGGATAAGTTAACAACTGGATGAGTGACATAGAGAATAAGTGAACGGCAGGATGAGTGACATACAGAATGATTGACATACAGAATGAGTGAACAACATGATGACTGAGCAATCAGGATGAGTGAATGGCCAACAATAGAATGAGTTTCCAACAGAATGAGTGGACAACACCACAAGTTAATGGCCAACACGGTGATTGAACAATACAATGAGTTACCAACAGGATCAGTGGACAACACCATAAGTTAATGGCCAACACGGTGATTGAACAATACAATGAGTTACCAACCGAATGAGTGGACAACACCATAAGTTAATGGCCAACACGGTGATTGAACAATACAATGAGTTACCAACAGGATCAGTGGACAACACCATAAGTTAATGGCCAACACGGTGATTGAACAATACAATGAGTTACCAACAGAATGAGTGGACAGCACCATAAGTTAATGGCCAACACGGTGATTGAACTATACAATGAGTTACCAACAGGATCAGTGGACAACACCATAAGTTAATGGTCAACACGGTGATTGAACAATACAATGAGTTACCAACAGGATCAGTGGACAACACCATAAGTTAATGGCCAACACGGTGATTGAACAATGCAATGAGTTACCAACAGGATCAGTGGACAACACCATAAGTTAATGGTCAACACGGTGATTGAACAATACAATGAGTTACAAACAGAATGAGTGGACAACACCATAAGTTAATGGCCAACAAGGTGATTGAACAATACAATGAGTTTCCAACAGAATGAGTGGACAACACCATAAGTTAATAGCCAACATGGTGATTGAACAATAGAATGAGTTACCAACAGAATGAGTGGACAACACCATAAGTAAATGGCCAACACGGTGATTGAACAATACAATGAGTTACCAACAGAATGAGTGCACGACATGATGAGTCAATAGCAAGATGAAGGAACAACAGGGTGAGTGAAAAGCAGGATAAAATGACAACGATTGAATTGGGTTTAAAACCAATGCAAACCGTACCTCTGCAATATGGCGCATCAAGTCTGTATAAGATGCAAGTCATGAGAGACATAGATCATATACAAAACCCCATTTCTGAAGCTAACAGATTATGGATAATAATCGGTTGAATATAAAATTTGACCAGCACATCCTGAAACATCTAAGGGACGCAACTCTGCAACTTCTGAGGACAGTGAGCCAGAATGTCTCCGTCACCATGGCAAGTTATGATGCTAATGTAACTGCACCTACTCACACCTACCTTTACCTGTGGCTGTGATGACGGCAACACCAATGTCGCAGTGTTTAAATACTCTGGTGCAACTACCAGCTGCTCCAGGTCTAACCCACTCAACACACGTCAACACCCACAATAATCAAGTCCTATTGTGGTGTTCCAACAGTATGATTGGTGTTTGAAGAGGTTGTACTGGCTTTGCTTAATGAGATTTACCTATTCAACTTTACATCTAATGTTTACTTTGATCACAATACGTGTATTTGTGAGCCCTTTATATCAATACGTTAGATCTGCATTTGTGACTTTTCACTGGCTTATACAGAAATAAGGTTAGAGATATGTCCCCAAAGTTTCCTAAATTGTCCTAGTTGTATACAAATTGATCTCCGAAATTGGAACGGCAACACGTCTACATGTCACCAACTTGATCAATACATAATTTGCAGCTCGTCAATAGTTTTCAATGGTTTGTGTAACGAAAAAAAAAATTGGTCAATATCTTGGCTATTGGCGGGTTGTCATTGGTAGGTAAGTAATATCCTATTACGCTGGCCAACAGTTGTGGGATTGTGAAACCATCCATAGTGCTAACCATGCAAGCAGAACACCATGCAACTCCAACTACAGACCAATACAGACAATACCACAAACCATGACTAAAATAACTCTGGAGTTCTGGCTGCGTTCAGTTTATTAATATGTAACAATGAATCAGCTGGTGCTGCATACTGTAAAATTATCCTTCCTCCCCTAAAAGACAAAACAAACAAAAACAAAACAATATAAAAAGAACAACACACACACAAAACAAAACAAAAGAACAAAAAAAATACAAACCAACAACAACAATAACATAACCACTAAAAAGAAATGCATATCAAGAAAAAAACAAAAACAAAAAACCAACACCAAAATTATGTGTATTTTAATTCATCACAAACAGTGCTATTACAGAGGTTCATAAATTAAGGGGCTGTGGGGTAGCCTAGTCGTTAAAGCGATCGCTCGTCACGCCGAAGACCTGGGTTTGATTACCCACACGAGTACAATGTCTGAAGCCCATTTCTGGTTTACCCCGCCGTGATATTGCTGAAATATTGCTCACTCACTCACTCACTCATAGATTCAAATGCACCATACTTCAAATGTCTTGAAGCTCTCCAATTAAAGGCATAGTATATATACTACCCATCAAAAGTTTAGACTCACTTAAAGCACTCACTATATGTTATGTATATGTATGTGGTTACATCGAAGATGAATTTCTCCACCAACTTGGGGGAACCAACTGAAAACCTTATGCAGATGAATTGCACAAGGATGATGCTTCAAATTGCGAAAGGCATGAGCAAATGTCGTGCATGTGAACAGATGCGTTTTGGTGTAAAGTTTTGTTAAGAATTCGCCAATTTTCACAGATTTTAATCATTTACTGAACTCATGACAATAATCTTTTCAATGTTACGAATATGTTTTACAATACACCAGTTCATAACTAAACAGTACCTTTAAACAGTATGGAATATTTTGCAAAAAGCTAGTTTAGAACAGTGGACAAGTAAGTGGCTACATTTACACTAGTGAGTCTAAACTTTTGATGGGTAGTATATAATGCTATTGACTATGTCCATATTTCTGCGTGTAAACGATTAAAATTACCTTTTAATATTAATTCATAACCACTTTATATTTATTCAAACAAACTTGTTTTGAAGTATTCGAGCTGTATTTTACGAATCCCTAAACGTCGATATGTGAAAAAGTGATTTGATACAATGTCCAGCCTGTATCAGCGTATATGAGTGTCACACAAGATATCGACCTTTCATGAGTTGCAACACCACCCTCTTTAACGCTTTCTGTTCCAGCGTATGGGTTTGTCAAAGATAGAAGTTTAATAACATTTAAACACATAGAAAAGAATAAGTGAAATCATGAATGTACAAGTGTTCCTTTAATCTTTTCCAGATTTCTTCACAAGGTATGTTTTGCACTGTGAGTGAAATTCAGGAAATCTTGTACTTTCATGTGTTCCCTCATTCGTTTCTATGAGTATATACTGTCATTTTCAGTAACATTTTACATACTTAATATCATCCAAAGCTTCGGGGGTTTTTTCCGGCAGGAAAAATGTGATAATATTTTTCAAACTATTCCCTGAGATTGAAAGGTATTTAAGTAAATTTCTAAAAAATAAAATTAGTTGTCTTGAATGTTGAAATGCATACAATCAGTATATGCCGGTGGGAAAGCGGAAAGGGCTATACAGTCCGGGCGAAAGGATTCTGTATATACATTTAACTTCCACTGATTTGGATAGGCGTAGCTACGTCGTCAAGATACACAAGGTAAAATATTCACCACATACTGCTCCCGGTAGGGATTTTTAGCCAACCCTCGCCTCGTCATACTGACACCCGTGAAGATCCGGGTTAGAATTGATCTTCAGTAACCCATGTTTGTCGTAAGAGGCGACTAACGGGATCGGGTGGTCAGGCTCCCTGACTTGGTTGACACATGTAATCTTATCCCAAGTGCTTAGCTCGATGCTCATGATGTTGATCACTGGATTGTCTGGTCCAGACTCGATTATTTACAGACCGCCTCCATATAGCTGGAGTGTTGCTGAGTGTGGAGTAAAACTAAACTCACTCACCCACTCTTCATATTGACAATCAAGAGTCAAATTCTTATCACAGGTATACTCTGCCATTCATATTGGTGTGAAAGGGTCAGTTCCTGCAGATTTGTAACAGGATATGCGACAGGACTTCCCTGTATCCCGAAGGCCAAGAACTTGCCATCGTGTCTTTTACGATGGTCTACCTCTTGTTATGTCAAGAAAAGTTACCTTTTAGTTCTGTTGTCTTTCGAATCAGTTCTGATAACTGCAGTGCTCATACTATCGGGGAAGATATCCTCCAAGTTAACTGCTGTTTCAACTGCTGGTTAAACCTATTAAGCTATCAAGCTAATGGACTCTCAAGCAAAACAAACATTACCTACGCCGCTGTTGTCACTCGCTCTCCTCCATTTCATGTCAGACTGACGTGACATGGCTAACATCAGCACAACCTACCCTTTCAGCTTCAGCCCTTCAACCTTTTCCCGCAGTCAGTCGATCTACGTCTGGATCTCAGACAGAAATTCAGACTGAAAAAAACCCCAAACATCTGAAATGTCAGCTTCACAACCAACCATAGATAAGTCAAAGAAGAAGAAAGGAAAATTAATCAATAGAGACAAACCATATACTCTCCCTTCACTTTCAAAGGTTCCTCTGCAGAACCAATTTGGACCTTTGGGCATGGTGGTTACACTGTCCTCTCAGGACTGGCAGAGAAGCTTATCCTCCTCGCAGGACTCAGTTGTTCACTATAATACAATGGGATTGCAGATGACTCAAGAATATTTTCAACGAGATACAGTTACTGACACAAGTTTCCAACTGCCACATTATGTCCCCATGAGACATACCTCAAAGATATATATAATTTTGACAGAAGACTTTGATACAAGGATGATCACTCCTTTTCTCCTCCAGGAAATATAGCAACGTGAGGTGCTTCCATTATATTACGACAGGGTATCATACATCGCCCTGTCCCTCTTAATACTAATCTTCATCCTGTAGCTGTTCGTCTGACCCTGCTTATTGCGTTTTACACTGCGCCGCTTGTATATTGGGTTCATCATTATATGTAAAACATCGCCATTAATTAAGTGTGAGTTCGAATCCAGGGTGTGAGTCAAACCCCCATAAGTACTAGGAATTGTGTTTTACTCACAAAGTGCAATCCTAAATATCACATTCAATACATTTGGCCACTTTGTAAAAGGTTTGGCATATTTACCGATATCATCATGTATTATCTGTTATTCTCTGTCAAACCTTAACTGTATCTTTGACTATTATTTTATGGATGTAAACCAGTTCGCAGTAAAGAGGAATCGTCCGGACGCGTGTCATCACCAGCGGAAGAAATTACAGTGCAGTGATTCAAACATCCAATTCATCAAACAAACTTTACCAAATTGTGTAAAATTCACAACAATGATTTAAAGGCATATCATCTCCCTTGCCAATATTACTTATAACACGTTTCAAATCATGTTAAGAAAAACGATATCATGATCATTGCAAATGGATATTTTATAAGTACCAGTGTTGTATCTCCGGTTCAAATCTCAGAAGGGGTGGTGGGGTAGCCTAGTGGGTAAAGCCTTGGCTCATCACGCCAAAGGCCCGGGTTCGAATTCCCACATGGGTACAATCTGTGAAGGCCATTTCTGGTGTCTCCCGCCGTGATGTTGCTGGAATATTGCTAAAAGCGGCGTAAAACCAAACTCACTCACTCACTTAAATCTTAGGAGATAGTAAATATAATTTAGGGATGGATCTAATTTCCAAACCAACAACTGCACGACGCAAAGGTATGCAAACTCATTTCTACCTGCTACACTTGCACTATAGAAGCTCTCCTAAGGAATTTATTAACGCTTTCACATTAACAGAATGAAAAACTTTAATCAAATGACACTCACACTATAGAAACGTACTGTAGAAAGTTCGATCAAACTATGCATAGTCGCCTCAGATTCGGCTACAACATCTTGTGTCCTACAGGTCAGGACCCAGTTTCACAAAGCTTTCGTAGCGCTACGACTGTCGTAAGTCAGTGTTACAATATAGGAGGTACGAATGCTACGAGAAGAGTTACGAGATCTTAGGCTTACGAGAGATTTGTGAAATGGAGCCCTGGCCTGCATATGTGTGTATTATTGCGATGATGCTGGACATTCGATACTTAAATGCAGGCACTAAGGGCATACTGGTATGGATTGTTATGAACCTGAAAACGTTTAATTATGTTTTTGAATTGATTGTATTCATTCAACACGGACGTATCTTTAGATAAAGTTACCAAGCATAATACGTGATGTATGGTTTATCCGTTTATCGACCAGTGAAGATCCGGGTTAGAATTGATCTTCAGTAACCCAAGCTTGTTGTAAGAGGCGACTAACAGGATCGGGTGGTCAGGCTCGCTGACTTGGTTGACACATGTCATCGGTTCCCAATTGCGCAGATCGATGCTCATGCTGTTAATCACTGGATTGTCTAGTCGAGACTCGATTATTTACAGACCGCCGCCATATAGCTGGAATATTCCTGAACGCGGCGTAAAACTAAACTCATTCACTCACTTATTGTGTATTTGTTTTTATTGAATATATGATTTGCATTAAATATTCGGGAACAGTGTTGTCCTACGTTCCTTCAAAGGTGTAAAACCCTTCTCAACACGATGCCATTCCGATGCAGCTGTTCATTTGACCACGATAACATTAATGAAGACAGAATAAACCCAACTGTTTCAGAGCGTCACCTGGGTATTTAATCGGATGGGCACGTGATTTTACAGCCGCTTCTCGGCATATGCCTCATCTTAAAGGTATCTTCTTTTTCATTTGTTCAACGCCCGACTCAGAAATATATCAGCTGTGTGACTTCCGTCTAAAAATAATGGAATCTGGACTAGAGGTGAGGTGAAATTGGGTTTAACGTCGTTCTTGAGAATATTTCGCTCATATGACGACGTGCATGCGTGTGTATGTGTAGGTGCGGCTGCTTGTACTAGCCCAGACTGAAGCTGGTTTTATAGTGCTAGCCCCCTGAGATACCATGCCGCAGTGAAGCATGAATACCCAACTCAGACACATTATACTGACTCCGAGCCGACCAGTCCTTGATGTACCCATTAATGCCGAGCGCCAGGCAGGGACCAACAAGTACCATATTTTAACGTCTTTTGGTATGACGCGGTCGGGGATCAAACCGCGACCTTCCGCTCTCCGGGCGGACGCTCTAACCACTACACCACGGAGGCGGTCCTGGACTAGACAATCCAGTGACTGAAGCTAGGAAGATCCTTCTGTTCAACTGGGAGATACGATGACATGCATCTGTCGCTTTCTACGAGCATGGCTTCTATCAGGAATTTTCTCAACCGGGTCCTCACAAGAAAAATCACAGGTTATTCATACGGCTAAATGCAGACACTCATTCCAACTTTAAAACTATTAACTTTCAATCTATGTACTGGTACATCTACCTACCACAACCCAAAGCAGTAATCACGCACATACATTCACGCATGCCCACATGAGAACTACAATGTATATCATATCTTATAATACTTGTTAATACGTCCTGCAGACAAAACCTATTAACGACACGATTTGGGCAACCGAACAAAGAGTGACACTTGGACGATGGTAATGTACACACTCACATTCTTCGTCTTACTTTAAACTCTGTCCCCAAAAAATTGGAGTGAGTGAGTGAGTTGAGTTTTACGCCGCAATCAGCAAAATTCCAGCTATATGGCGGCGGTCTGTAAATAATCGAGTCTCGACCAGACAATCCAGTGATCAACAGCATGAGCATCGATCTGCGCAATTGGGAGCCCATGACATGTGTCAACCAAGTCAGGGAGCCTGACCACCAGATCCCGTTAGTCGCCTCTTACGACAAGCATGGGCTACTGAAGACCAATATTCTAACCCGGACCTTCACGGGTCTGAACAAACTGGAAGAATCGCATGAATAAACATATTCGTGTGATGGTCTAAACACCTGACCAACTCAAGATAGGCAAAAATGGATATTTTTCGGAAACAATGACTTTGTTCACAAATCTATTCAATTACCTCTAAATTCTGTAGATCTTTGGTGTTCAAAGTGGGGGTACAATGTATCAGCTTCTAAATCAGATGCAAAGTTCCTCCAAATCTGAAGTTACACATTGATGGGTATGACATACGTTCGTTTCTGAATTAAAATTTTTGAGTGTAATCTTTGATGAAAAACTCACTTGGTCATACCACATCAGCTGCTTTTCATCAAAATGTACAAAACCTCACAAGTTACCAAAAGCGTTTCTGTCACAAAGTGCTTCTTTTATGAAAGCAATAATCTTGTCTAGATTAGAATATGGCTGTCAGATTTTCATGAATGCTGCAAAATGTCATTTGATCGTATACAAGGCAAAGTTCTTCAGATATGTACTGTGTCTTTCTTACTACAGTTTCCGCCCTACATGTGTTATGCTCAGAACATCCTTTGCAGTGTCATCGCCTTAAGTTGCTCTTAAGTATTATTTATCCTTAAAAGCTGCATCTAGGTATCAACCAGCAACTGATATATTGTGTGACTGTGTGGAATATGTCATGTGTGACTGGAATCATGGAAAACCACCGTTTGGATTACTTGTACAAAAATTTGCATTCCAGTACAAGTTAAACAATCTTCAGTTAAATGCTGCTCAAACTCTGCCAAAAACGGTTCCATGGACTGTAACACATCCTTCGATTCCAAAGAATTTATCGACGCTTGTGAACAAACAAATGTGTTATCAAAATCCTTGCCCAAGATTTCATATACACCACATAGAGCAATTTTACTCATATCTACACAGATGCTTCAAAAGACACTGGATTTCATAGACACCACATATAGCAATTTTACTCATATCTACACAGATGCTTCGAAAGATACTGGCGAGGCTCAGAGCTGGTGTGACACAATGAGAGCGAGCGAGAATGTTATTTAACGCTTTTACATGTAGTGAGTATGTCACTGATTTTTATTAATGATTTTAACGGAATGAAACTGCATTCATTATGTCTATAATAATTGTTTTGTTGCCGAGACTTTGAAAGTCTACAACCAAACATGGTAATTTCTCAGAGGTTATAATTTTGTTTCACCACTGGTATCACCGAGATGACAGAGGGACTTGTACGTGCATGTGGTTTTGACATAGCTCGTTATGTTATCTTTTACGAACGCTTCTTATGCTGTTTGTAACGCTTCTGCATGAAACCATGCCCGACCAAATATAACAATGGATGCTATCCACGTTTATTTAATACATACTACTAAGAGTTTGCTCAGAATCACACTTTAAAAGGCAATAAGCAAAATATTGTCCCACTGGGTAAATAGACAAAGACAAAATTGTGTGCAAATATGTTTTATGAATAAAATCAGTTGACATGTACCCCACAATCATAGGTACACTTGATTTGTCCTCAATCGGCTGGTAGACGGTCTCGAGACGCATGCCCTAATACGTGACCGGCTTGCCCGGCCCACTGAAGGAATCAAACGCAAGATGGTGGAGACAGCAATCTTTCTTTCTTTATTCATGTAAATGTAGGCCATCGACCCATGGTACATGCAATCATGATCGCTTGTCACGCTTTTTTAGAAGCAGAGAGCGATGATGAGGAGAACGATCTGTACAGAGATGCATTCATTCTTGATACTGTGTAAGATGTTTCTTAAACCCAATCAACAAACTTAAATTGTAATGCAAGGAAATGATACAAATCCTTCCCGCTAGACCACCGAGTAATCACTTTTCGTGGCAATAGTTAGCATGTATAGGGAATGGGGATTTATTTCGCTGGTGGGCTGGTCCGTTGTCACATCACCACGGATAGAGATGCCTAAATATACGTTTGTATTGATTTGAAAGAAGAACTTGAATTTCTACACTTGGAATACGTTCTCGTATATTGCAAGCCCCTCATTAATTACCGACCGCCTGGTAAGTAGTCAGTGCAAGTAAAATTAAGCTGTCCAGCTCATGTTAACAATTTTACAAGTAAAGTTAAACTGTCTGTCTGTGGTATGTGTTAACATCGTCATGTGTGACTGGGTTTGGCAAGAACGATGGTGTTTACTAGGGTTTTCTGTATCACCAGTGTAGGTTAAATGTTAAAATTAATGTAATTTCATATCGATCATTATATCTTTATGACACCTGTCTTTGTATTTCCAGCCTCAGAAAAGATCGGATAAAAACCAAGGACTTTGTCGAGTATACAGTGCAGAACTTTCTACCAGACACCATAAAGCGTTATTTCCGAATGAGCAGAGGAACTGTGGAGGTGCTATGTTAATCACTCGCAGATTCACTGTCTTCACGAACGGTTCCAGGTGGTCGACCAGAGGTCCCACTGGAGACGAAGGTTCTACTTATCTTACGCCATCTTGCATCACAGGAAACATTGTTTCAATTAGATCAAGACTTTGATGTTACAAAATATAGTGTCCTTAAATGCCGCCGTGATGTCATTGATTCTATTAACACTGTTCTTCTGGAAAAGTTTATCAAATGGCCTGAACGTGCTGATCTCCCTACAATCGCACAAGACTTTGACACCTTTGGGTTTCCAAATATCGCTGGAGCTATTGATGGATGTCATATTGAAATTGAAGCTCCAGTCAACAATCAAAAGGCATATTACAATTGAAAACATTATATTCCATCATACTCCAAAGTGTTATTGCGAATGACACTAGATTTGTTTATCTTAATATTGGATGGCCTGGCCGTGTACATGATGCGAAAGTCCTGAGAAATTCAAGCTTATGGAACAGTGGCTATGAGAAAACAACAATGGACATTACCACCTGATCGGGGATCTTGCATATCCAATTAAAGAATGGATACTCACACTATACAGGGACAATGGACAGTTGACACCACGACAGCTGCGCTTCAATAGGTGTCTGTCATCCAAACGACAGGTTGTGGACCAGGCTTTGGTCTCTTGAAGAGCCGATTCCGACGTCTTGGACATGTCCATATCCACGATGTGCAGGAAATCTGCAAAGTAATTGTAGCCTGTTGTGTCTTTCACAATGTTCTGCGTGAAGATCAACTTGAGGATGTCATTGATTAAGGATACCTGATTCACAGCAGGTAGTTCAAGGACCCTTGCCTATGTTGCAGCAAAATGATGTACAGGGGCAACTATAACGTGTAATGATCACTAATAACCTGTAGCAGTAACGTGATAGGAATGACACTCGATCATGACAATGTGTCTGTGTAAAGGCAATCTGATATAGTTGTTACATTTTTCAGTATGAATGAAAAATGTGATATGTCTGCTGTTTTTTTAATATATTTTGGAGATTAAGAAATTAAAAGAGGCTTAAAATTTGATGTAATAAGAATATTATTGCAAAATCAAGCCTACATCCTTCAGATTTGTTCCCTGGAAGAGACAATGTACAACCAACACCATAATTGTATTAAATTTTATTACCAAAGTAACAAAAATGAAGTAACAAACATAAATATGCATTGCAATGAGAATGTCAAGGGTATACTTGACTGAAATACACACAAATGAATTGCACAAGATTCCTCCTCATCAGTATTAATCTTTAGCACTGTCATAATGACTGTTTATGAAGACGATTACATCTGTTAGTCCTTATTACATGATAGGAATGACATATAGTCATATCTCTACTTATGACAAAAAAATTAAAACAACCACCAGCGTGATTAACACAACCACCTTTCACACTTTGGTGTCAATGAATGGTTATATCAAAACAGCATATTGGTATAGTTACCATTAGAAATAAAAGACTCAATATCTTAGAGTTTAAAAAAACTTCACACACTTAACTTAGTCATTTGGAAATGTATGTTTCGGTACAATTAACATGATTAAGATTAACAATCATAAATGCACACACTGATCAACAAACACTAAAATATATTTGGCACTGTACTTCAACAGCCAAAAATATTAACTGTAATGATGAAAGTATTTCTATTACACACACTCTGCATACTTGCTCAAATTAAAATACGTCAAGAACACCAACATGGATGATCAATCAGTCAACTGATGTGTGCTTGACAAGAAAGTCAACCCTTGAATTGTTATATAACACTCAAAACGTTGTTGAGCAATGTTGATATGGTCTGTGTTCATATATATACCCAACTAGAATCCGGATTTCATGTGTCTTCCATCTTCACAGAAAAAGTTGTTGAAGAAACTTTAATTATTTATGTGACCAGAATGGAGACATTGCGATGAGGAGACAAAGCAATCAAGGTAATGAATGCTGTTCATTTAAATATTTAACCCCCCTCTGCATACTTTTACAATGTGTCAATTCAAATGAAGATATTTTCTTCATTAAATATATTTTTCTGTAACAATAAAACATATTAAACGCAACTTTCTGTTGGGTATACATAATTCATGAACAAACACTATTTAAACATTTCAGATGCTTTTCTTCAAAAACAGATACTTTGCAACTAAGGGGTTGACTTTCTTGTCAAACGAACTGTCTGTTTATCAGAGCATATATAATTTTACTTTGAAGCGTTTGTAGTAATCAATTTCAGTACATCGATCATCTCATTTGCAGTGATCATTCTCTCTCTATGTCTCTACTTAGCAGCAGCTTCTCTTCTCTCACTTTCACCCTTCAGGAAATCCTTCAAGCTGTCACTCTCACTTGGTCGTCGTTTCTTTGGTTTAGGGTCATCTGGAATGAAATAATTCACAAGTGTTTGTGACAAACATGGCTATGTACCCCACCACCAACAGAAATCTAAAAGGGGTATATATCATAGATCTAGCTGTTGAGGGGCATTACATGAAATCAAGGTAACAAGAATCATCTTAAGTATCTGCTTGTACCAAACAATGAAACCCGATAATAGTATATTTAGGGCATCCCCTAAGATACCATGACATCAAATTTGAACACGCTCTGTCTATTAGTTCAAGAGATGCCGTGCAAACTTAAGGACTCTGAACTCCTGATAAGAATAACTGAACATAAATTCTCAAAAGGTTTCACCACAATTCAGACTTTTGTAATATTTCAGCAAGGACTACTTCTTGCTAATAGCAGTAATACTGTCATTTACCTGCCTCATCCTTCATGGGTTTAGGTTTCTCAGCTTTGTCATCTTCAGTTGCCGGTGCAGAAGAATCAACTCCTCCTGTGTCAATGTTTGCTACTGGGTTGAAGTCTGGCTGGGACTCAAAACAATCTTCAAGCTGAGGATCTGTTTCCGATGGAGATTCGCCAGATGTATTATTTTATTTTTCTGTTTAGCATACCTGTCTTTCAGACTCTTTGTCTTGAGGCGACATTGTTCGGCAGTGAAGTGATACTTGTTATCAGGCATGATCTGAGAAATTCTTTTCCACTTATTTTTTAAAGGTTTCTTTTCCTCCTCAATTTTTGGGTGCTCTTCAAGGATAAGTTGGAAATTCTGGAAAAGGTATAACAGGTTTACTGAGTAAAGTTCAATTGTAACATCTATTTATGCAAAATACTCAATAAAATTGATAAATCAATCATGCTAATACACAACACTTTCAAAACACATGTCTTTCCATATTCAGTCTTTAATCAACAACACTACCCTTAAACACTGGAAAGGAATTATTGCATAACCCTGCAGAGTACTTGAATATATTTACCTGGATTATCCCCACAACATTCTGCCACTGGCACCGCCTAAGTCTTGTTTGTGTTGTCAGATTCTGCCTGTGACCGGCATAATTGATCTATGATTAGCTGTTTAACCTCTTCATCTGAAATGATTTAAAAGAACAGTAAAACTGCAGCAATCACAAACCCAAATAAAAATGATGTAAATAAAATTCATTTCAATTAAAGGTTAACCACAAAGCATCGTAAGCTACTGAAGATATAATTTAATACATTTGTTTCTGCAGATCTCAAGAACAAATCTGAAACAGCTTTTTTGAAATTTACATTGATTTTAAGAAATATGAGAGATGATTCATAATTTGCAGTTAGATACAGCCCATGCAATTTAAACGGTTTGCTATTCAAATGAAAAGGCTTGCCATTTTTACCAGTATCTGCAGACATAAACAGTTTGGCCACATCCTCGTTCACTTGGAGGTTGTGTATCTGGTCATTCTTTTCCACTGTGAAATTCACTGTCTGAGACATGCTTAAGCTAAAAGAAGAAAATAAAGATTTATTAGCCTAAATATACAAAATGAAAGTTTTCCAAACACAGATGCATCATTACCTCAATGTATTAGCGAAATTAGCTGATTTTAGCTGTATTAGCTCTTTCAAGTTAAGGTGACTGTTTTCCCTGATTTATAGAGACTCCGGGCTCTTTTGAGCATTAGAGTACGCTGCTATCTAATCGAAAATTGTTAGCTCTATACTCCATGTTCGGAGCGAGTAATCATATTAATAACTTTCTTCCAAAATATTTACAATGAAGCAAAATATGTACTTGCCTAAAGCTCAAGCTGTGCAGGTAACTGTTCCCCTGTAATATGGAGTTCTAACTCTGGATTGTCACAATCTGCGTGCCAAACCCTTTACACTGGTCGCACCTCAGGTATATTTTGAAAAAAACGGAAACGACAATGCTAGATGAAGGATATAAAAATAATCAAGAGTTAGAAAAAGATATAAGAATAATTAGTTCAATCAAATTGACCTGACACAATATGCTCGTGACAGCTCGTCAGCATATTTAATTAGCTAACTAACTTAACAGTAAGTAGTTTTGGTAAATCAATTGATATCTGTGCCAAATTATGATAGGCCTTCCAAAGTTTCGTGTGATTCCTTTCAGTGGTTACGAAGTTAAACACAGAAGATATCAATGCATTTGTTATGCCTTGAGCAAAAGGCTCACGCCTTAGTTTTAGACCTTTAATCATGTTCATGCAGCCAGTTATTTTTACGAATTGTTTTTACCATATTTTTTATTCAAGTCTTTCAAAACATATGAAAAAATCAGAGTTAATGAGGGGTTTATTTTCTATGTTGCGATACAGAATTTGGACAAAGTGAATCTTCTACCCTATTTTGGATTACTAAAGTACTTATTACTTAATATACCTTTAATATTATACATATGGATTGATTTATTGAAGACATACCTGGAGTTTTGATCAAGAAATATTCTCGAAATTTCGGAGTTTTCTTGTGTTTGCAATGACTGCAATGACTGCAAACACGCCTCTTTCAGACAAATGTAACACATCCCGTTGTCGGGATCCAACTGCCTCGCCACGAGAACCTCTGTGATCATTAACTGATATATGGACATTGATTTAAAATCAAACTTTTGAATGTTCTCAGAAATGTTTTATATCAAGAAATGTTTGACAAGTGGAATTGCACGACAACACAAGTCACGATACTTACCACGTGCCGCCATGTTTAGCCAACTGCAGCCGCTCAACTGAAACCGGCTCATTCGGCTGTCAGTCGGTGCGTCCGTTCTCTTTAGCCGTTCCAAAACAAGTGTCTTGGCCGGTGAACATCCGAGCATTCGCCTGAGACCGGCTCAACGGCTGATCAGCCGGTGTGCAAATCAAGTGCAGCCATATGTTAATGTTCTGCGCGAAGACACAGCAGCCTCAATATTGAAATGCATTGATTGACGTAAGATTTTGTGATCGATGTTTTCGTGCAATCGGGTGATATTCTTCACCTTCCCAGAAATTCCAGAAATAGATTTTGAAATAGCAAATGGATTAAGTTTTATTGGCAGATTATCTTTACCCTCGATAACCAGGAATCTATCCCATGAATCAGCATTTGAAGGATATTTCTTGTAGTTCGGTCGGTTTCATCAAGACATCTCTGCTTTTCATTACGAGATGAACAGATTGGTGTGGATCTATCAATGCGGCAACCACCATGAAGTGTCAACAAGGACAATGCCAATTTGCACCGGAAATATAACACCAGGGATACAGGAGTGTTATACTCCAGCGAGTATGACGCAAATAAAAGTAGCTGTATACCAAATGTCAGTCTGCCCATGACAAAACAATGAGTGAGTGAGTTAAGTTTCACGCCGCACTTAGCAATATTCCAGTCATATAGAGGCGGTCTGTAAATAATCGCGTCTGGACCAGACAATCCAATGATCAACATCATGAGCATCAATCTACGCATTTGGGAAACGATGACACGTGTGATTCAAGACAGCGAGCCTGACCACCCGATATCGTTAGTCCTCTTACGACAAGCATGGGTTACTGAAGATCAATTATAACCCGGATCTTCACGGGTCCCATCCCATCGCAGTAATCTTCACTGTCTGACAAAAACACGATACACCGCCGTCTGGCACAGGCCTCGATGCAAGTGTATATTATACACTGAACCACAAAAGAAACGTCACCTTTGAAAACCAAATGCAAATTGTTTTTCTTACCATGTGGTGTTTTTATTATGATTGTACCGTTTTGTTAACATGTTTTTCAATCCAAATTGACAGTTCTTACCAACATGTTACCTGATGAAAAAAAGATATCGACCAAACGTAACTAAAAAGGCAGACGTGGTAAAAGGTTCTGTATGACATTCGTGAAAGTGAAAATGCACGTGCATATCGTGACAACCCTACCAACGAAAGCGAGTCCCAAGCTCGCCTGAAATCACTTTTGATTTGACACAATCGCCATGCAACGACTTACGAGAGATCAGAGGAACCAAGCCTTGGGACCATTTCAAGTTGGCCAGACTGCACGGAGGGTAGCCAATCATTTTAATGTTCATGTTAGGAACTGCAGGAGTGGCCACTAACAGCATCCAAGACCAACCACGCAGTGGGTGACCTTCAGCAAGATCACAACGTCAAGACCGACAGATTGTGTGCCACCATCTGCAGGATCGCTTCCCCAGAGCAACGGAAACAGCACACCAGACCAGTGGGACTCACAACCCATTAGTTTCGATACAGTGCGTCAACGCGTAAGAAACCTATGTTGTCACAGACCATATAGTAGTTCTGTCATTACCGCTTCTCACCGCCACAACCAACTGCAATGGGCTCAGCATCGAAATAAGCGTTATCGACAATGGAGAACTGTGCTTTTTTCTAATGAAAGAGTGAGAGTATGGCGAAGGCGTGGGGAACTGTTTTCCAATGAGTGTATTGTTGAAAGAGACTCGTGGGGTGTCCAAGCATCATGGTGTGGGATGCAATAGTCTGAACCAGATAGTTGGCACAGTGGTGTTCCAGAATCTCGGTCCAGGATGGGGAAATGACGTGACAGCTGCTCGCTGTATTGACCAAGTCATAAGACCCCACGTTGTACCACATTTTGGACGTCACAGAAATCACATCTTCCAGCAAGACAACGCTCGTGCCCACACTGCCAGAGCAACATTGGGCTTCCTATGACAACATAGCATCCAAACCCTACAGTGACCTGCTCTCAGTCCGGATTTACGTCCAATAGAACACCTTTGGGACGAGATTCCAAGAAAACGGAATGACCCCCCAACCAAGGCCGGCAACTGTGGCTGGACTCGATCAGACATTTCGGACATTTCATACCAGAGTATGGATCCAAGTGCCTATGGTTCTCATCAACCGGCTAATTCATTCCATGTACAGACAATGCAACACTTTCATCGACGCCTTTTGGGGTATCTTAATGATACCATTTTTGGCGATTTTGTTTGTGTAAACTCTAAATGTGATTCCAGAAATTGTGTTTACAATAATTGTCAAGTTTGAACTCAAGCCTCCGTTTTGATTGTTAGTTAGAGTGAATTAAAGTGTTTGCTTTAAGAAACATCTATCGGTATGACGTTTCTTTTTTATTCAGTATATACTTTCCATTCCAATAATTTTAATATGAATGTTTTCCATGCATAGGGCATGGTATGACTAGCCGATTGATAGAACCGGACCCATTCTACCACACGTCTGGGTGAAATATGGGTCGAAGTGGTGTGTTGGGCAAAGGAACGCTGTTCCTGGAACCAATGCTCTAAACCTCCAGACTCCCGTCCACTACCGACACAGGGGCAAACAGGTTGCCAAATTCAGCAATGGGTTTCCAGTTTCCACAACAAAACACGTTCAGTCATTCCCTTCAGAAGACAATAATGCGATCAGTCATTAGGAGGTAGAAACCTAAAGTGTTCCAATTCTGAATATCCCCAGTATACAAATGAGCATTAATCAAGCACAACCCAAAATTGTGATATGATATGTACGAAAACACTGCAAGTTGTTACTTGGGCTTTCAAAACCAAATTCCGCGTATGAAAATTGTATCTGGAACATATCGTATTTTCTGATTAAAGTTGAAATGTACCTGAAGTCTCAGAGCAATACATAAGAATGTGAATATGAACAATGTTCGAAGGTATGGACACCATCAGTACACTCATTTCCACAAGTTCTCAATAATGAATCTGATTGCTGTGGTTGTATGAACCACCATAGGCGTCCACATCAGTATGTGGTGTAGCTACCCTTCGCATATCTAGCTACCAGTCTCCTCTTCAAACTGGCTATCAAGCGAGGAATTTTCATCACAGAAACCCTCTGCAATTCATCATAGGGTGAATGCGTTAATTCCTGCAGATTTGTAACGCGTCCAATATTGTCTCAAAGATGTAATGTTTCAATGGCGTTCTTTTGCAAATGGGTTATTGCGATGCAAGAACGGTTAGGTCTGGTTTTGCCATCCATTCATATCGACGTGTGGCAAGGGCGCCACAGGAAAAATAGCTTGGTTTCCGGAAACCGGGAACTGACGGAAAGAAAATGGAAACTTAAGTTTCAGTTAGCCGGACCGTTTCTCTACATTTCCGTTTTCCGGAAACTTACAAATTACCCAGGAGCCGGTGAGACTCCAGTGGGTTTCAGTTATAATACTGTTTGTGAATAAAGTTTTCATAATTAATTTTGCAGGTATACTTTGATCATTGTGAGCTGTTTCAGGTCTTTATTATAAATTATTTTTGAATTTGCAATGTTTGTGTGACCAATTAGCCAAAATACCTAATATGACAACCTTTACATTTCAATATTCAGTTTGATCCAATGTTTCATTTCTGTTGAATCTTCGTACTAAGCGATAACTACTTTAAAGGAGAATACTAGACAATTTCAATAATTTGCTGGGTGGAAGATAAAGTCATCAGAAACATGTACCCCAATTTTTAATTCAAGAATATGGTTATTTATGTTTTAATCGCGAAAACAGTTTCTGTTATCTGAGCTTCGGCCATTATGGAACTCACGTGACCTTTCCGCTCATGACGTCATATGTGACTAGAGTCCGCCATTTTGCCATAGACCAAGCGCTACAGTAATACAAATCGTGTTGTTTCTGTCGTTTTTGTAAATGGTACGATGGTGTATGGTTGCCAGTGGATGCACGGCATCATCGAACAAAGGAAAGAGCCACCATTTCTTTCGATTTCCAAGTAAAAGACAAATTAAGGCAGGAGAAATGTTCCGATCATTTCGAGTCGGGCGCATATGAAAAGAGACATGCACACATGAGGTATGAAAATCCAAAATCTAGGCTGAAGAAGGAAGCAGTACCCACGATATTTATTTATACTACATCATTCCATGTTACAACTTACTTTTACAACTTATTTTTAACATAGATTAAATCAAGTCCGATTATGGTGAAATAGGGTACCAGTCGAATTGCCCCAGCTACAAAATGCCCCAGCAAATTTTGTCAAATTTCCCCGGATTTTTTGTTAAATTGCCACAGGGGGTAGTCAAAATGCCCCAATTTATTTTAAATGATTAAATATGTGCCATAAATGCATAGTTTTTGTCAACTTTGATATTATGTTCCTCATATAAAAGTTTTATATATATATATATTCCTATAAATTATTGACTATATTTATCTATTAGTATAGTTAGTCTGAATATCAGGCGTCAGAATGAGTTTACTAATGGAACATTTATCAGAAATATTACTTCCTTATAACTTTTATATGAAGAACATAATATCAAAGTTGACAAAAGCTATGCATTTATGGTATATATTTAATCATTTTAAATAAATTTGAGCAAATTAGGATCAATGACCAAATTTGCTGGGGCATTTTGTAGCTGGGGCAGTTCGACTGGTACCCATGATATATATATTATCAGTAAGATATTTCTCATAATCTTGAACATGTTTCGCTATAACGTTCGTTCCGGTCCTGAGCCATATATGCTGCAGTCAACCTGAAAAATTGCCGAATACAACCGCAAATCATGAAGTGCTAATTACATTCATTGTTTTCCATTCTGTCCAATTTCGAATTACGCACGTCGGCATCATACTCGCTATTTATCGGTAGTGTTTGCCGTGAATGTTGTTCTGTATTCTCATTGGCTGATAAGATGTCAGTCTAAGGCTATGATCGAGCAACATAACTATTTACATAACCAAACACTGGGGAAACATACATTGTCCTGACTAGTATTTTATAATTCACCAGTTTTCGGGGAATAAGTATTAAGTTCTGTGTCGCTTATATTATCTCTACTCGACCAGGCTGGGGTATTGTATGGAGACTTGATACGTTATTAATGGGGACTAAGATCCTAATTTTAATCAACAAAATAATTCCAGTGTAATTTTTGTAGCAGATAATTTCTCTTTTCCCCCGTCTGAAACATATATTAATCCTTTTGTTCTAAATCCCAGACACCCAGCAGTCACCCATTTGACACAAAAGGAACTGCAATCACATTTCACAAAAATGTTTTCTTAGGGACTGATACTTTATTTATAGGGGTGGGTGTGCTGACAAATAATATTCCTGATAAATTGTATGGTCTACTTTTAAAATTATTTTAACATCAAGCGGTGCCTCTGTTTCGCTTGATAATTCTTCTTCATTTTCACTGGAATATTGTTTTGCAAGATGTAAAATCGGATCGTATTGATCCGGTCTAACATCCATTTCTGAAATGACATCAGGAACATCTTTTATTGCTTCAGAATCCATGGACTCTGTTAAGTTGTGAGGTAAAATAAAAGAGGAAGCCATCAGCAACAGGCACATATGACGTCATTTCACGTGATACCCCCACTGCTCATTAACTGTCGGGTGATTCCGTAATAGGCGGAAATACGAGTACGTTTTTTAGTGTTTTTATTGCGATTTTACAAACGTTTTGTTCAATTTTAAGCATAGTAGGTGACCTTTTGATTGCCTTTACCGCTATGAAAAGTTTGTTTTCGTTAGTATTCTCCTTTAAGTATAATTAAACTGATGAGGAATAAATAAGTCGATTTCTTGACTCTTATAAATAATTCCTGACAAATATATTGTATTTGTAAAGCTATACATGTATATATTTGAACGGCAGGACGACAGGACAGTAATTTTTTGTTTGGGTTTTAGTACTTAGAAGTGGTGACCAATTCACAACAGAACAAAACCATGGAAATTCAGCGTTGGTAATAGACTAACAACTAGTCTCTGAAATGAACATATTTTACTGAAAAAAGTTCATAGTAAAAAAAAATATAATATAATGAAAAGGAGCCCTGAGACTTTCTTCTGAGGAAATCTAGACTTGCCACATTTTCTAGACTTGCGTGGGCTTTCTTGGATATATTTACTTCAGGGTCTGTACGACAGACTACGTTGGTAACTAAGCAATTGCTTTCACTGCTTCAAGGTACCCCCACCTCCGTAAACACAGAGAGAGATCACACTGGGAAACAAGAGACAGAGACTAGACACGTCCAGTACTGAATCAGGTTTGCAAGCATTGTTTCCTCAATATAGAACTAGGTTTGCATAAAGCAAGCTTATGTAATTACCAAGGTGAGGTGAGGTGGAAGTGGGTTTAACGTCGTGCTTTGTAATTACCAAGAGCATAACAAGCTATTACTGTATTTAAATAATGAAAATATATTCTTTTATGCATTTATTCCTTCTAAATATCAATTTTAAGTAGGCGGGGGACACCAGAAATCGGCTTCACATATTGTACCCATGTAGGGAATCGAACCCGGGACTTTAGCGTGACGAGCTAACGCGTTAACCACTAGGCTATCCCACCGCCCCCATTTATCTATAGGCAAATAATATCGTTATTCCATTTTATGAACCAAACACTTTTGTTTCTCGGGTAACTCGCCCTACTTACACGGGGATCTAAAAGGTACTATTTACTTAATAGTCCTGTATTATAACTAAAAAATGATTTAATTTTAAATGAAGTATGGTGAAATCTTTAAATGAAGTATGGTGAAATCTTTCCTTTTATTAAGTAAACAGGTAGATTAAGTCGTTTTATGCTTCTCATTTTATGTCAGCAGTGGCAGTGAATCAATCTGGGGTGAGGAAGATGACAGTCATGTCAACCCTGACCTTCAGGATTCAAGAGACGCCTCCCCTCGTGACAGTAATGCTAACTTGGCAAGACAGATTTTTCTTAGGAACGGGCAATGAGTGTTGTACCCCTACAAGATATACTGTTTTAAGGGTATTGTTGAAAGCCTTCAGAAACTTTCGAATAAATAAGATTTTGTTGAAAATTGTAATCTCTGGAGACTGAGAAACCTAGATAGTTTGTATGCAGTAGTGTATGATGGCCAGATTTGTTTCATTAACAAGGATGGTTCAGATTTCTTAACGGAGAAATATCATTTTGGTGTTGGTTTTGTTCCTACAATAGACGTAGAGACTTGTAAATCAGTGCCTTATCCGTGGTTATCCTAAATTTGCCCAGTGAAGAACGCAATTATAAGACTGAAAGAGCCAAATTAATTGAATTCCTTTCTTGAGCCAATTGTTAATGAACCTAAAGCATTATGGCGAGGTATTTTAATAACTGTGCACGGTTCCAATGTAATAGTGACCTTAAATTAATGTGTACAACTGAAAACTATGTGGACTTTTGAGCCACTCTGCTACTCAAGGGTGTTCTAGCTGTACAAAGCCACTGATAGGAAACGCTAAGCATGACTGTGGTGTACCTGGTGAAATCAAGTAGCCGAAAAGAAATAGAGCAGATCATTTACAAATTTCAAAAATGGCTGAAGATTGTAAGACTTTAACTGCCAAAAATATGATTGAATGACGTTATGACTATAGATATACAGAACTGTTGAAACACAGCTACTTTAATCCGTCTAAATGTTATGCTATTGATCCAATGCACACCTTATTTTTGGAAACTACAAAGAAGCTATTTACTCACTCGGTTGATACTGGACTGATTTCAAAGAGTGACATGTCTTCAATCACAGACATGATTGACCAGTTCAATGTAAATTCAGATTTAGGCCTTATACCCAGAAACATTTCATCTAACTATAGCCAGATGACAATTTACCATTGCAGCATTTAAGAATATGGCAAACATTTGTAAGCATATTTGTAAACCAGTTGTGTCGGATATTGATGTTGAAATTGCCCATAATTGTTTTGTTAAGTTTGTTAGAGAAGTAGGTTCTTTGTATGGCCCAGACTTTGTAACCCCAAACATGCACCTCCATTGTCACCTGAGAGAATCTGTTCAGTTGTGGTTTTGGTCATTAAGTCTTGAACGCTACAACGGATGCTCACAGACTATCCTACAAACAAGAGATCAATTGAATTACAGCTTATGCGTAAATATGAACTTTCCACATCTCTAAATCCCAGTAGTGTCCATAAAGAATGCCATGACAAATGCATGCAGCTTCGACAAAATGTAGCCCAAAATGTAATTAAGACAACAAGTATTTCATTAATATTTGCACACCTGTTTCCGGCTTGAGTCAAGGCACTTGGCAAGATCCAACCAACTCTTCATTCCGCCATGACACTTACAAGATTACTAACCCGAGCAGAAATTGTTTGGGAAACTTAGCCTGTACATACTCTGTAATGTACAAGAGGACATTGACAGTTGATATGTTAGGGAGTGTAGCCAAGAAATACCGTACCATTGAGTTTATGAATGACATAATTCGATCAAGTGAATATAGACAATTAGAGGGTGAAATTGTATGGGTAGCTTGGGCTGATGATAAAACAGACATTGAACCACAATGTGCGCGACCTGCAAAAGTAAGAAGATCATTTGTCCACTCCATTGAATTAGAAAGGGGGGACTATATATACATCACATTTTGCTGAAGTAGTCTGGTTCAAGACTAGCCATGAAACCCCCGGCTATTTGCCTCCTATACCAGTGTGGTCAGCCAAGCAGCAAACCGACGGCCCTGCCTCTATCTTACCTGTACAAAGAAGTTTGTGTAAAGGAGCATGGGCGTTTGAAATGCAACAAAAACAGTAGGTTTATAGTTGCCTGTCAAGTGGCAACTCGTTTGTATAGTTGTGTACTGTACCTAATCCCATGTCATGGAAATTTATTAAATGAGTGTACATATTTTGATTGTAGACCTTGTAATAATTGTAATTAATATCAGTATAGGTTCAGCTCTTGTGCAGAGGTGGGGTGTATCGCTGGTTGTAGAGTACAAGTGTTTGTTTGTCAACTGTATAATTTGTTGCTGTTTGTATAATGTCGCTTTGAAAATAAAATTGACTTCTTGAACATTCATGAACATGTTGTCTTTTTTGGACAGTTATGTGTAATATGAATAACCACTCTCAGTTACTTATATCAGTATGTATCACGTTGAGAAATATAACAAACGGAAACCCAATGGATAACTGAAACCTACTGGACCCTAACCGGCTTCAGTTTCCCGGAAACTTAATATAAATTTACCTTTACAAAACGTAAAGGAGACTGAGTAAAATCTAAAATTTCCGTGAAGAGAAATCAGATATTTGTAACGTTATTAAACATTTGTGTAAGCACCATCCACATAATGTCATGAAGGTTCGCCAAAGGATATCTAATATTGACAGTAAAGAAATAAAACTTTAATCCAAGACATTTGAATATTTAATTCCCATGGAAATAGAAAAAAATTGGGGCAAGTCGTGTACACCAGACCCATTTATATTGACCTTGAGGGTTGACGATATAGGGCCCCTGTCCAAAAAGAAACGTAAGGTTGATGAAAATAACACTGACCACGACGTTGCGTGCAGCAGCACCAGCAGTCGCTGTGAAACAGTTGTTGATATACAGGAGGATGCCATGTCCGAGGTCACTGAACTTCTTCCAGGTGTCATTCCGGCATTGAAAGAATCGAAGCACCTTGACACCTGGATGAAGTTCAACCGTTTGTTACACAATGGAAAACTCTCTTTGGATACCATTGCTTCATATTGTCTGAAGACATAATACAGTGGTATTCACTTGAAACAACACCTCAAATGAGTTACAGAGATGAGATTAAACAATTCTGGAGAATCGGTCAAAAGTTATTTAACCGCCATCCGTTATTCCCTCCTGTTTTAACTTCATTTTCATTCCTCCAAAATAGCAGGATCTCAAAGACCATAGCGTGAAAATATTGAGTTGGAACTTGTCTCCAGCAGCTGGTAGAAGGAGGCGACATAATAGAGCGGATGGTCAAGCACCAAACCACGGTGGATGACATGTGATGTACCCCAATGATATGGATCATTGGTGAGTCACATGAGTCGCCTTATCAAGACTGTGATTGATATTGTACACGACGATCCCGCACAACAACCACCTGGTCGCTTCTTTTGACCATCATAATTACTGTGGTTGGCCTAATCTAACCCGATACCCCTACTTCCGATCATTACAAGTTGTAACGGTCAATATACCACGGACATGTTGTATTAACTGTCTTCACCTGCGGGACAGGAGTCATTTAAACCATTGATTGAACCTATGAAAGTCGTTTGATCTCAACCCACGTTAACAATGTATGTTCTTAATATACAGAAGAGTCGATAACCATTGGTGTATTTATTGCTATGTCGCAGGTTAAGATACAGCATAAAGAGACAAATGTGAGTTCATAGTTTCGGTCAATACTGTACAGTTCATAGAGACTCAATTAAAAGACCGTGTTAAAACAAGTTCAGTTTTGTACATTCGACAAAAGTGGGTAGGTTATAGTGTTTAAAGATATCTTCGAATTAAAACAGATAATTTATTCATATATTTTTATACGTGTTAACGAGTTTATCTTCAACATAGAAATTATAAGTATGGGCAATATGATGCCACGTGCAATGCAGGTTAAAAACGATGAAGATAACACCGTTACTATCGAAGCCTGGTCTCTAGTCTCTTAAAGAACAAATACACTTTGTTTTTTTTTACTCTTTTAACCATTGGCACCCATAAAGAGCCACCTCCTCGTGGTAAGTTCTGGGTAACGCTAAGCGCTCTTCAACCCCCCGTTGTGGACCCGGGGATATATCTGGTCCACCAACCCGTTTGCCGTGGGTTGGGCCCCTGTGTCGGTGGAGGACGGGAGTCTGGTGATTGATGGCACTGGTTCCAGGAACAGTGTTCCTTTTGCCCAACACACCACTTCGCCCCTGACTTCACCTAGGCGGGTGGTAGAACTGGCCCGGTTCTATCAATCGGCTGGTCACGCCAAGCCCTGTGCTACAACTGTATAATGTTGCACAAATGTTTGAACTCAGTCTTTCAACTACACAATTTCATGTATGTTTTTGCCTAGAGTCGTATGCCCAGAAGGCGGTGGCTCATTGGCCAATCTGGTGGAATCATTAATCCTTTAGTTTTTCTGCTGGAGTATATCATCCGGGTATCCTCTGTGCTGCAAGCTGGAAACCCGTTTGTTTTTAGCATTGTCCTTGTGATACTCCGTGGTGTTTGGGGAGCCCGGATGATGAAATCTAAACACTAAACATGGCTTATGAAACCCCAACAAACAAAACCAAACGTCCTCTTGAAACTGATCCTATTGACGATGACCTCAGACCGTCCAAATCAATTGACTTTTGGCCACGTTTTGTACTGTTGACAAGACACCGTTAAAGTTGAACCCTTTCGCAATATCTAAGGGTATTCAGAATTTCGCTGGAGAGGTTAAGAACATTAAAAAGTTACGTTCAGTTGCGCTGCTGGTTGAATGTGCTAAACGACAGCAATCAGCCAACCTGATGAGCACCGAATCGTTCGTCGGCGTTCCCGTTACTGTCTCTGCTCACAAGACATTAAATAAAGCAAAGGTATCGCCAGAGACCGCGATCGCCTGTTTGCTGACATGTCGGAACTTGTTATAGTGACTGAAATGAAAGACGAAGGTGTGCTGTACGTCAAACGCTTTTCAACCCGTAAAAACAACGAAACTGTTCAAACCAACACTTATCTATGTTCCTTTTCATCTCCGACAGCTCCAAAATCACCGAAGGCAGGTTACTGCAACATCAAGGTTGACTTGTATATTCTGAATCCGCTCAGGTGTTTTAAATGCCAGAAGTTTGGCCATGGTGTAAATACTTGTACATTGTCCGTTGTGTGTGCTCACTGTGGTGAAAGACACACACAACTAAAGATTGTACAAGTACCTTTAATAAATGCACCAACTGTTCAGGACAACATTCATCTTTCTCAAAAGAGTGTCCGATTTGGAAAGAACATATGCAGATCAACAAGATCAAATTTATCCAAAACATCAGTTTATCTGACGCCAAAAAACTTGTGAAGAGATCTGAACTTACAGAGAGTTATGCTTCAATAACCAAAACACCACCTGAGTCAAGCCCTAAAGTATATACAGCATCCACAAGCTGTCAAACAAACTTGACTTGGGTCAAAAGCAACAATCCACAGCGTTTATATCCTGCTATATCATCTCAAACCACGGAATCACTTCCTAGTACATCTGAAAGGCAGCAGAGTCATCTTCAGATCACAAGTCATCCTCTCAATCACGTTCACAATCTCAATCGTCATCTGATACTCAGCAAACTGCTAAAAGCAAAAATAAACCGAAGCTTGATGCTTTCAAAAAACAAAGTGGCTGAGCCCCAAAAGGGTCGGAAAATAGAATTCAATTATACAACAATTATGGATCTCTTGAGGCCATGGACGTATCTGAAAACGTCCATTCTAGGGCACATAGCTTGTCGCCCTCCAAATAAGTGCGGGGTAGATCCCCAATAAATCCACCCAAAAGATAATGTCTTCTAATAATATTGTACAGTGGGTCTGCAGAGGGCTAAGGAATAATTTCAATGATCTGCAGCTATTAGTCCATCAGCCATTTGTCTCAAGGAGACATATTTAAAACAGACGGATACATTTGATTTACGCCATTTCAATGCATACCATTCCTTTTCACCTCCAGGTGATCGGGCCACTGGAGGATCTTCGATCCTTATCAAACAAAATGTTATCCATAGCCCTGTTATACTTAATACTGGTCTCAAGGCGGTTGCCGTACGATTGACGTTACATGTTGCGTTCACATTATGCTCTTTGTACATCTCACCGTCTTCAACTCTTCAGAAGACTGAACTTCAAAATTTATATGACCAACTCCCGAAACCTTGTATCATTATGGGAGATTTAAATGGCCACAACCCGCTCTGGGGGTGGTAAAACTACTAATGCCAAAGGTAAACTATTAGAAGACTTTTGTTCAGATAATGATTTATGCATATATAATGACGGTTCTAACACATATTTACATCCTGGCACAGGAACTGACTCAGACCTATTGAATGAATTTGAGTGGTCAGTCCACGACGACCTATGTGGAAGTGACCATTTCCCAACAATACTAAAAAACGTGAATCCATCTGATGTTCCTCCATCATCAAGATGGAACTTTAAGAAGGCTAACTGGCCTTTGTATGAAACTTTATGTGGTGACAAACTCAAACCTGAACTCATGATATTACTGATGCCTCAAACACATAGCTGACAAGTGTATCCCCAAATCCTCTGCAGTTCCTCATGTACGTAAACCATGGTTTAACGCTGAATGCAAACAGGCTCGCAAGGCACGGAAGAAAGCTGAACATTATTTCCGTTGCCATCCTATGGTCCACAATTTAGACAAATTAAAAATTTTAAACGCCAAAGCACGGCGTAAGTTTAAACAAAGTAAACGCCAATCTTTGTGAAACTATGTATCAAACATCATTTCGTGCACACCGATATCAAAGGTATGGAACATGATCCAGAAAATAAAAGGTAAGGGCTCTAAATCTAGCATTAAGCATCTCAAAGACGGAGATGAATTATTAACTGATAAATCTGACATAGCAAAGAAACTTCTTCCTCATCTAACTATGTCCCTGAATTCCAGAAATATCAAAGACAGCAAGAAAAGAAATCTATTAATTTCAATTCAGATAATGGGAAGACTACAATGAAACCTTTTCGATACATGAGCTTCATACTGCTCTTGACCAAGCTCACGATACTGCTTCAGGAGCTGATGGTATACATTACCAACTCCTGAAACACCTACCTGAATCATGTTTAGAGACGCTCTTACGTATTTTTGATGACATTTGGACATCTGGACAATTTCCTTCATCGTGGCGTGATGCTATAATTGTGCCCACCCCTAAACCTGGACGTGATCATACTGATCCTTCCAATTATAGGCCAATTCAACTAACTAGCTGTGTTTGCAAGACCATGGAACGCATGATAAATAATCGACTTGTTTGGTACTTGGTAACCAATAACCTAAATAACAGATATACAATGTGGTTTCCGTAAAAACAGAAGTACTGTCGATCACTTGGTGCGTTTAGAATCATTGTTAAAAACGCTCTAATTAATAAACAGCACGCTGTGTCTATCTTTTTTCATCTAGAAAAAGCATATGACACTACGTGGAAATATGGCATTTTAAAAGATTTACATGGCTTTGGATTGCGAGGCCGCTTGCCTCAATTTATATAGCCAGCTTTTGAACTGACAATTTCAAGTCCGCTTGGGTTCTACCCTGTCTGATCATTACAATCAGGATCAGGGTTTTCCACAAGGCAGTATTTTGTCTGTCACACTCTTTAGTATAAAGATAAATAGTTTATCAAAAGTTTTAAACGATTCAATTGATGGATCGTTATTTGTGGATAATTTTAATATTTCTTGTCGTGGTAAAAATATGCATACTATTGAACGGCAAATGCAGTTGTGTTCAAACAAAATAGATAAATGGTGTCTTGAAAACGGTTTTAAATTTTCTAAATCTAAAACTAATTGTATACATTTTTGTAGGAAATATATACCGCATAAAGACCCTGAACTGTTTCTAAATGGCTCTCCCATCAAAGTTGTTAAGGAAGCCAAGTTCTTGGGTTTAATTTTGGACTCACTTCTAACTTTTCTTCCACATATCAAGTCCCTTAAAACTAAATGCCCGAAGGCACTTGACTTGTTGAAAGTCGTTTCCAATTCTAAGTGGGGTGGGGATCAAGCTACCCTCCTCCATCTGTATCGATCACTGGTCCGTTTAAATTCTCGATTATGGCTCCATTGTATATGGTGGAGCCTGCAAAAGCAACCTAAAACTATTAGAACCTGCCCATCACCAAGGTCTATGACTTTGTCTTCGCTCCTTCAGAACTTCTGTTGACAGTCTCTACGTCGAGGCAGATGAACCATTTCTTACACAACGCCGTATAAAATTGTCCTTGCAGTATATAACAAAAGTTTATTCTATTGAATCTAACCCTGCATTTAACTTTGTCTTTAACCCTCTTTATGAGGATTTGTACAGCAAAAAGCCTTCTCTTGTTCCGCCTCTTGGTTTAAGAATTAAACCATTCATTTCTGCTGCCGGCATTGAGCTGGAAAATATATCTCCTTCCCGTCTTCTTTCTTCTCCGCCTTGGCAATTGGTTAGGTCACAAATTGACCTAACATTAACTACATTTAAAAAAACAAAAACAAATGAATTACAGTATAAACAAGAATTTGGTCAATTAAGAAATAAATATACTAGTAATACATACAAATCCTTATTTACAGATGGGTCCAGGGATGGTGGCGCGGTGGCATGTGCCACTGTCATTGGAGCCAAAACATTATCTTCTCGATTGCCCAATAACAGCTCTATTTTCACAAAAGAAGCTAATGCCATATTTACAGCTCTTAGATATATAAATAAACACTGTAAATACAACCAATACATAATCTTTTCCGATTCTCTTTCGTGCCTTCAGGCTATCAATAATCTCTCTTGTAAACATCCACTTTTAATTGAAATTATTGAATTGTATAATGATCTTGCTACTGGCCAATGCGACATCGTCTTTTGTTGGTTACCCAGCCACGTTGGCATTTCTGGTAACACAATGGCTGATCTTGATGCCAAGGCAGCACTCAACAAATCTGTGACACCACTTCTTATTCCTTACCATGATTACAAAGCTAGCATTAGAACCTACATCCGGGATCTGATGCAAAAGAAGTGGGACACCAAGGTAGGTATCAATAAATTACATGAAATAAAACCCTATATCGGTTACACCTACTTGGGTTGTCAGTCCAGATTTGAAGAGGTCATCATACGACGATGTCGCATTGGCCACACAAAATATTACATGAATATTTGCTTAAAGGTGAGGATCCTCCGTTTTGCATCCCTTGTGATGAAAGAATCACGGTCAAGCATGTCTTGCTTGACTGTGTTGAATATTCCATCACAAGGGATATCTATTTCAAATCACGAACTATGAAGGATCTTTTTAATAATATAAGTTCTCATTTAATTATTGCATTTTAAAAAGAATTAGATTTGTTAAATGATTTGTAAATATATACATATTTTATTATTGGTAGTTTAGATTAGTAACTGAATTTGTTAGTGGCTGTGCCCTCAAAGGGGGGTTGAAGTAGCGTAAAATTATTGTCCTCCTGAGAGGGTAAGTAAGTCCCAGATTTACCAGCTGTTTAAATGTAGCATTTCTGTCATTTTATTTTGGCTAAATTTGACTTCAAACGCCAGCGGCTGAAGGGATGATATAAATCCAGCTAGGGTCCATGCAAGTAGCAAAATTACTGTAAGTCCCCATAGTCCCTAGTATGGTGATCTACCTTCAGTTGTTGGCGATCTATAGCCAGTTTTTATATTGTTTTGTCCAGATAGTGCTATTAGTTTTAACTTTCTATACTAGTTTTAATTCAAATTGTGATATCCTAGTTGTTTTACTGTCCTTCGATGACAGGTTGTTATAATAAACATATATTCCATTTCAATGTCAAATATGTTCTCGTCACGATATGGCTGAAATATTGCCGATGTGACGTTAAATATTAACTCACTCACCCACTAACTCACTCTTTTAACCATTACATATGAAAGATTTGTAGTTAGTCTTATGCGGAACACCAAATTCATTCTTAAAAACTTGTGGTTAATGTAATTTAAAAAACCGAACGCGTTAGTGTGAGGTTTTAAATTTAACATTTAGCGGTCTTAAATCAACGATAAAGGACCGCAAAGTTGAAAACAGAGTAGTTTTATCTTCATTCTAGGACGACTGATAAGCCTTTGAAAACCGAACTGTTTGGCGCGCAAGAACACAAGGCGCAAAGGGGCCTTTTTTCCTGGAAATCGCTTGGAATCGTCCCGTTGAAGGACAGGTTGTATAATGAACAAAATAAGACATTTTCAACAACTAAATGCTATATTTCAGGAACCAGTATGCTTGTATTTGTAACAAGTAGCATACGTAAATAAAAAGAAATACAGTTTATACTGTGAGCAAGTACAATTATTTGATTTTTCTCAAGCGAATTATTGATCTCCCCTACTGTATGACAATCGACTCGCCCAAATGCAAACCGTGAACTCGCTAAGTATAGTCGCCGCTAACTTTATTCACGGAAATAATTGTTGATAACCACCCTACTATTCCCAATTTGGAAAAGACCGGACATGCCACGTTTTATGTGGGATACATGGACAGTGGAAGTGGAAGGACTGGGCATTACGGCCGGGACGGAAGCGGTCAGGTTAGGACGTGTGGGCCAACATGTATTCTTCACAGACCGCACAGGTTCACTCCAGTAGGTCCCTGTCTCTGATGTTCATACCCCTGGTTGAGAGACTGGGTTAGAATATTGATCTTCAGTAACCCATCGTCGTAAGAGTCGATTAACGGGATCGGGTGGTCAGGCTCGCTGACCTGGTTTACACATGTCATCGGTGCCCAATTGTGTAGGTTGATGCTCATGTTGTTGATCACTGGATTGTTTAGTCCAGACAAACTGCCGCCATATGGCTGGAATATTGCTGAGTGCGGCGTAAAACTAATCTCACTCACTCAGATAATAGGGGATGGGCGTGTATTATGTTTTCAAATGCAATGTCATTCACTTTGTATTTTGTTGAAAGGCGTGTCGTGTCTCAACGTCGAAATGAGGTCTGATGACAGTTATGGCGGTTTATAGGTTACAGTGCATTGTCTTTCAAAGTTAATATGTTTTAAGATTGTCATCGTATCCCAATTGCGCAGATCGATGCTCATGCTGTTGATCACTGGATTTTAGGATCCAGACTGGATTATTTACAGACTGCCTCCATACAGCTGGAATATTGCTGAGTGTGGCGTAAAAACTACACTCACTCACTCACTGGATGAGAGACAATGGTGCAAATAAAAGATATTCAACTATTCTCCCACACGGGGTTTGTGGTAGCTTTTTGTAGTTACTGTAGTTACAGCCCGTTTGATTTATTTGAGACCGAGGAATTGCTCACTAACACAAACTCTAATAATTGCAACTTTTTTTATTCGAGTGAGACAAATCATCAGAGTTGGTCTGTCGATTTCATGTGGCTGTGCAAAATTTGGTTTTGTTGCAATTATTAGATTTTTTTGTGTTAGTGAGCAATTCATCGGTCTCAAATGAAATCAAACGGACTGTATGTGGTGTGGTTTGTGGTGCGACAGATGGGCGCGGTGTTCGTGGTGTCTGTGTTTTATTGGATAGGGCACCTTCTGGTTCGACTATGGGCGGTGGGGTAGCCTTTTGGTTAAAGCGTTTGCTCGTCAGCCGAAAACCGGAGTTTGATCCCCACATGGGTGCAGTGTGTGAAACCCATTTTGTGGTGTCCCCCGCCGTGATATTGCTGGAAGACTGCTCACAGCTGCGTAAAATGGAACTCACTCACTCAGGTTCGATTCTCAGATGCGTCTTACTGCTAACAAAAATGATAGTTGTTACCTGGCTGTTTGTCAAAAACATACCGAATCCACACAAAAAAATGGGTTTCACGTAACTTCTTTATTACTAAGACCAAACGTTATTTTGGACAAGATACACATTTAGATAGTGAAACAGTGACAGTATAACCAGAGACCCAACACGTAATTCCATGTATCAAGGGTATGTTAGAAGATGACATTGAAATAACAACCCTCACCGGATATATACTTACGGGAAAAATAAGTTAGTAATAACCATATACTGGATCCCACTACTCACTGAACAGAATCTGATAACAATATGTAGTTGTACATTTCATGTTTAAGATATTTTTATGGATTAAACTTCTTATTTAAATTTCTCTCACGACGTATCGAGACCATTCCAGGTCCAGGTGAAACCTGATGAAGGGACCTGGAATGGTCTCGAAACGTCGTGAGAGAAATTAAAAAGAAGTTTAATCCATAAAAATATCTTGGACAATATGTAGTTATATCACATTGCTTCCTTCAACAAAACATTAAGTCTCTGAGCTGGAAGTATACGATGTGGTCTGTAAACGGAGCGATAATTGGTTATTCTGGACATGTACGTAAGTTTATGTAAGACGCTATTTACTGTTGCCGATTGTGTGTGAATTGCTGGAATTTGTAATTATATGATTTTATTCGTCGATAAAGAGTTGCTCTGTGGAAGGTGATGTTTTAGGATGTTAAAGCAGGGCGCAGCCGATTGTTCCATCGGTGTTGAGTTCCAACATTTCACAGTCTCCATCCACCATGGTACATTTCTTTTGCCTGGAACAGAGGACAAGCAGGTGTTAGCACGACTGTTAATGTGACGGCAAATGCAATCTTTCACATGTTAATGGTTTTAGGTCTTTGAATGGGATTTAGAGTGAGTGAGTTAGATTTAGAAGAGATAGACATAAAGAAGAGAGTTTTAGAAGAGATTCTTCTGATGAAGAGGTAAGTACATACTCCGAAACGATTAGAAGGAGCATAGTGTTGCAAAATACAAGTGCTTAGATGTATCAAACAATACTGATAAATATATATGTATCCAGTTGAATGAATTGGTCTCAAACTTCTGGACTGGTTATTGTACTAAGGTGAACAACAGGACGGAACCGAGTCAGCAGAAAACGAGACTCTTGTGTAATCAATGTTTTGACTTGATTTGGCGCTGGTCTGTAAATAATCGAGTCTGCACCAGACAATCCAGTGATCATCTACACAATTGGGATACGATGACATGTGTCAACCAAGTCAGCGAGCCTGACCACCCGATCCCGTTAGTCGCCTCTTACGACAATCATGGGTTCCTGAAGACCAATTCTAGACCGCACTTTCACGGGTTCTATACTTTATACATCCCCTGTGGATCAACATCCCAGCTTCCGTATCATTGTACAACACTAAACGACCTACCGCTGCAATAGCAACTTACAGACTTAAACAGACACTCAAAACTTACAGACAACATTGTAGCCCCTCCTTGCCACAGCCGCACTCCACGTTACAGCTGGTCATCACTTTGGTGTTGTTGACGATGGTTTGGACGTCCAGTTTACAACTGCTGGTGTCACTATCTGTAAACGTAACCAGTAGCGTCAGTGCCAGTTTACAAGCCTACAGGTTCACCTTGAAAAAGGTACGAAATCAACATAATAATCGAGATTGTTTCGTAAACTACACAGACGAACATAATGCACGATAGCAATTTCTAAAACGGGCTTTAACAAATAGACGTTAACGTCTTTGAACGGCATTTAGAAGTGATGCACAATGAGTGAGTGAGTGAGTTAAAATTTAAAGTCACTTTGGCCATATCGTGACTAAAACAGTAAATACTTTATAATTTTATTTTATAAAGTATGCCGCCAAAGGACAGTAAAACAACTAGTATATCACAGTTAGAGATTTAAAACTATATATAGCATGTAACTTAAACTTATAGACTACTTAGGACATTACAACATTAAAATGGGCTACAGATGGCCATACTAGGGACCATGGGGACACCATTTACACCATCCCTTCAGCCGTTAGCGATTGTAGGCAAATTTCGCCATGATTTAAAGTGATAAAAATACTTATGGACTATTTAGGACATTACAACATTAAAATGGGCTACAGATGGCCATACTAGGGACCATGCGGACACCATTTACACCACCCCTTCAGCCGTTAGCGATTGTAGGCAAATTTCGCCATGATTTAAAGTGACAAAAATGCTACGTATTAAGAATCTGGTAAGTTCAAATATACTTCGAATGTTTCGGGACTTATGTACCCTTTCAGGATGAAATAATTTTACACTACTTCAACCCCCTTCGAAGGTACTGGCAGATACACAATGCCATGAAGGGGGAAAGCTGAACCATTACGTTGCCGTGTACATTTTCCAGGACTGATAACAATTTGCCACGCCTGTGAGAGTGTTTGTTATGGACGCCACTGAAAGGGGAATATGCAATCACCTTTTTCGCTATTTGATAGTGATTCATAAAAATGTCCGGATGTGTCAGAAGGTGTCCTCCCATTTGTGAGAACTCCCAGTTGTGAGACACATTAATTAATGGTTCAGTGCACATAGGTGGTGTTTCCACATCCCTACAATGAAAGTTGTGGATCAGCCCATAGGTGATGTTTCCACATCCCTACAATGAGTACCCACAGGAGGCATAGTTCATTGTTGAGTTGATTAATGAAATAGATTATCAAAGTTTATATTTTCACAGAAGAAATAGTTCATTGAATATTTTATTTATTCAGAAGAATATGTAATTATGATAACACATTTTTATTGACTATTATGAAGTTTGAAGTCATTTTGGTTCAAACATATTTTATTATTTTTTATGAAAATGAATTGGGATTGGTGAACAAGCATTACTGCTTATGTTAACACCGCTCCCATGCAACATAAAATACAAAATGAAATGGAGGATGTGACGTCTTCCATATTGACTATTGCATAAATAGTTTTTTAAGTACATATATATACAGATTACATCAAATACAACTATTGTCTAAGTAGTCATAATTAAAGAGTTACAGTTGTGTGTGTCTAACAAGCTATTGTAGGAATATAAATCAATCACGAGAAGGTTGTGTCTTGATGATATAATCGGGGACGGATTCAACTATTTTCTGGTTTACACAAGGAGTAAATTCTTTGTTTCCGTTCACAAAATTATCCAGGTTATAACGGGTAGTTGATATCCACAAGAGCAACATGCACTGTCTATTAAATGTCTGTTATACGTATCGGCGTTTGGGTCGCTAGATCCGAGCCTGAGGCAGCAATAAACGATTGGGAGTCTCACAACTGGGAGTTCTCACAAATGGGAGTAGACCATATCGTCGGAATCGTACAATGAAGATTTAGGAGATAATTCTTCGGATTCTTGTAAAGACATTTGACGCTTTTATGGTAATAAAAATAAAATATTGTCATTCAAATAGATCCAATTTTTAAACCAGTTGTACAAACTAATAGTTATACGTCATCACTGACTCGGCCCATTGTTTTCCACGTTGCATTGTCCTAATAGATGTACATAATATATTGTACTTACTTTTCTTGTCCCTGTGTAGTCAATAATACTTATAGTCCGTTTGGCTCAAAAGCGGACCGATGAATTGCAATCTAACTAAAAAAACTAATGAACATAACATACTCAATGAAACACTGATCATAATCAAAAATGTCAGACCAACTCTGTGAGGTTTTTGCAGAATTTATGTCCTAAAAATAAACAAGTTTTTTAACAAACTATCATTAAAATATTGACACAGTTCACTATTTGTTACGAGGGAGGAGTGCAGAGAAAGGGACAGTCAGGTGTGCGAGAAAGCATGGATACGGCACAGCTAGGTAAATGAATCAATGACTTTGTCGGCACTTGTGCACGTGCTCCTCGTACACCTGGCTGTTCCTCTCTGTGCAGACCTCCCTCGTAACAAATAGTGAACTGTGTCAAAATTTTAATGATAGGTTGTTAAACAACTTGTTTAATTTTAGGACATAAATCCTGCAAACAAATCACAGAGTTGGTCTGATGTATTGATTATGATCAGTGTTTCATTGAGTATTATATGTTTAGTAGATTTCGAGTTAGATTGCAATTCATCGGTCCGCTTTTCAGCCAAACGGACTATAAACACAAAGCAGCCATTACCTGATTGATAGATATCTATTGCTGCTGTCACGGGGCAGTCAGCGCTGACCCCTGTGACACACAGGACCACTGCGACTGTCAGGATAACTGTATTCATGGTGATGCTGAAAACAACAACAAAAAGATGCAATTAGGATGTTTACACGTGATTCCTACAGGTCGGAGAGTAACATAATCCAGGTTTCCAATTATTCATGTGAACTATATAACAACACTTCCCCAGTACTTGTATAACAATTTACAGCAGAAAACATATATTGTATGATGTTTATATTATCAAGAAAAGGTGGCATTGGAGTATCCTACAGCGTGTTCAGGTTGACCTGAGCTACTATACATATGCATGACCCAGGGGGTCAAATGGCACAAACGGCAGGTCGAGTTAACTTCATTAAATAGGGGAGTAGATGATGTTTTTAATGTTGCCGAAAAGCCCGAGTCTGTAGCATCTTTTTTAAAGAGGCGACCTTGTCTCGGCTGTTTTGACATGTTGACAATCAACTGACAAAGGTGCACCCCTTCACAATAATAGACCCAACCAGATGTGACACGGTCACGCAATGCATTAGTATTCACTTGATCAGGTCAAGCTGAACAAGCTGTAGTGTTTAAAGCGTCCGCTCGTCACGCCGAAGACCCAGGTTCGAATCCCCACATGGGTACAATGTGTGAAGCCCATTTCTGGTGTCCCCCGCCGTGATATACTAGTATTGCTGGAATATTGCTAAAAGCGGCGTAAAACTAAACTAAATCGCTCATTCACCAAGGGAAGTCTTACGGGGTGTGTGTCTACTTTGTACAACAGCTGTTAACTGCTAGATGGTAATTGGTGCATGTATCACCTGTGGCCAGGTGGGTCAATGCACGGTGTGTGCATTACAGGTGTCGTGCGTGTTGTATCAATGGTGTCACATAACTGAGTCGAATTTCTTCAAAGTCAACACAGTAATCCTACGAAAATCGAGATGGAATACCACACATTATTGACGTTTTCTAATTACACCTACTGTACACAAGTACGCACGTGTCTTCACGCATGACAAACATACGTTACAACGATTGAATTATCTTTCTTTTATCGGCATAGACAGAAGGACAATGAATTCTTTTTAATAAGGTACTAGGGGCCAAATGGTTATGCTGTCAATCAGAAATATATGCACACAGAGGTAGCATCTGAAATTCGGGAATCTTTGACTGGATATACTGAGCTATAATAAAAGCTGGACGTTACACACACACGCACACACACGCACGCACACACGTGTGACACGCACCCTCACATACACACATATTATTTACGTAGGGGCGGTGGGGTAGCCTAGTGGTTAAAGCGTTGGCTCGTCACGCCGAAGACCCGGGTTCGCATCCCCACATGGGTACATTGTGTGAAGCCCATTTCTGGTGTCCCCCGCCGCGATGTTGCTGGAATATTGCTAAAAGTGGCGTAAAACCAAACTCAGTCAGTCAGTATTATTTACGTTGGTTTTCCTCCATTCCAATATATTGACCAAATGACTGGTTTGACATATTGACTATAACATATATACATGACCACTGAAACTTTAAACACCAGTAAATAGTGAATGAATTGAAAATCAAAACAGGGACGATATTACGCTAAAGTTGGAGAGTGACTGGTTTTACAACACACATGCTTAAATTAAGCCAGGATTCGTGTGGGGTTCGTATATATGTGTCAGACTATATATCATCTTGTAGGACTCCAATGACAATAGTGAAATCAATATATTATTTTTTCCACAAGATGACTGTGACTTGTGACTCCGTAGCGAGTTGCCTTGGACAGTTTCTTATCAAATTATAAAAATAAACGCCTCTGCGCAGAGCAGTGAGAGAGTGAGTTAAACTTACTAGAGTATGCCAGGTATAAGTTAAAACTAGTTGATAGCATATAAAAGAATAGATTAGTAAACAAAAACAACAAATTGTAGAAATGGGCTACAGATCACCAGCAACTGAAGGTAGATCACATACTAGGGTCCATGGGGACTTACAGTGCCTTTGTTACCTACATGGACCCTAACTGGATTTACACCATCCCTTTAGGCACTGGCGATTGTACTCTAATTTAGCCGTCACTTGAAAGAACAAATATACTTTGATTGAAAACCTGGTAGATTGACAGACATGGACCTACATACAGACTGAGAGACATGGACTTACATACCGCAGAGCAGTGAATATATGTTCATTCAAAAGTTAAGATTATACTTATAATCAATTCTCTCTTATGCCCTCAAAGGGCTTTTGCATCCACAGTTTCAATATGATTGCATACATGTATTTCATACACCTCGTGGTGGTTGAAGTAGTCATTCAGTTACCGTAGCAATGTCACGGCTATATAAGCCATTATATTTTTTCAACGTACTGTACGTTTTACGGGCGAGTGACCCGGAACACATGTATTTGCGCCGTACTAAAACACGAACTTAACAATATTTATTGGAAATGAATGATCATTTTCTTTTTGTAGAGAGAAAACGTTTTTCAGCTAAAATGTTCCTTCCTCGATTGAACATGAAATTCTTCTATTTTAGTCACATTGAATTGAAAAACAGTTTTGGTTACTAAAACGTTGTATGGGCTGTGGGCGGGGGTAGCGTAGTGGTTACAGCGTTCGCTCGTCACGCCGAAGACCCGGGTTCGATTCCCCACATGGGTACAATGGATACACCTTGCGGAACCGTTATAGTAAGGGACGCAACTCTAACAGTCGAGTTGTATCTTCAAACTGCGTTCTTCACACAATACATTCTCGCTCGAATGTGTTACTATGCATCTAAATTGACACCGAACGTCATGAGTCGGTGGTGAACAAAACGCTTGGTATAGATATATTAACAGCCTTTTTTTTTTAAACATACGAATATTGACCTTATAACCAAAATTAATATTTTGCACTTCAGTACATGCAAAGAAATCTTGCTTTGCGACTGTAGTGAGTACATATACAAGCCAATCACGGATGGACAAGAAAACAGTCACACGAGCGACAAATACACCAATATTCATTTTAAAGAAATACTTACATTGGATTGTCCTGCCAGTATTTTCTAACTCTGCCAGTATTTTCTAATGTTGTTAGTTTTTGTTTATAAGTCGTCTTTATGTTCTTACATTTGTAACATTTATATTTTGCATATAAGAAAGGTGGAGGGCATTGTCACCCAACAGCTTGCAGACGGATCCTTTGATCTTCTCATCTCACCGAGGTATAGCTCTGGTAGAACGAATCTTAATGTTAAATGTTAAATCTTAATGTTAAATCTATGATACTCTGGATCTGAAACAGGCTAGACTGCCCTCATGGCACAGTGTGACCGTACATGACTTTCCCCGGGGTCCTCAAGTACGAACACATCTCACAATACACCCATCTGAAACAGCTATTGACATTCGCTTTTATTGGAATCAAGTACATAGCGGTATGGACGAATGCTGTGTCAGATCGATCACACATACAGTCGCCTGTCAGCTCACACCGTTATGCGGCTTGGTTGATAAATGCTGAAGCGGACAGGTGTTCCTCAATGAATACATGTCACATCATAAACAGTTCCCCTATATACAAACGCCACATCATAAAGCGTTCTCCTATAAATTGATAGATACAACGTCACTTTTAGCAATATTCCAGCAACGTGACGTCGGGGGACACAAGAAAGGGCTTCACACATTATACCCATGGGAATCGAACCCAGACCTTCGGCGTGACGAGCGAACGCTTTCACCACTAGGTTACCTCACCGTCCCGAAGGCAAAAGCATACAGTGTTTCCAATATATATATGCTGTTGCATGAAGTGTTTTCCTCTATATTATTTTTACTGCATACACGTGGTGTCCAATACATATAATGCTACAGATCACATGTCTTCTTCAGCAAACACGTGCTACTGATGTTGGCGCTAGCTTTAATGCATACAGATGCTTCTCCGTCCACGTGTTCTCCGATACATAAATGCAACGGCAAATATTCTTCTCCTGTATATATTTCATCATACATTTTTTATTTGCGCGATGCAGATGCGACAGAACAGAACTTCTATTACGCTCAGGCCGGGGTACTCGGCATAGGAAGTACAAATATACAGTAGTGGTGGTCCGATTAATTGAAATATTCGAAGATTGGTCGTACTGACTAAACGACCAAGCAATCCATCATAATTTCTCATAATCGAACACAACCAATTTGGGAACACTTTTTTCATTAACAATATTTTTCACATGGTTGGTTTTGTCTGTTACATTTCGTAAGCACTACAAGCTCGTTTCAAGTCATGATTGAATTTATCTTAAAGGCTCCAAGAAATTTATGTTAATAACATACTAGTCATCCTTTAAAGATGTGAAATTTGCCAAAAAGCCCCAAAAGAACTACACGTTTTTTTCCTTATATTTATGTGCATTAACAAATTTCATAAATGACGCTAACCAATCGGTTGTAATGAACCAATCATCAATTACGAGATTGTAACCAATTCATAACACTAATATATAGTAGAGAATGCATGGGATGGTGGGATGGTTTGCATGGAATATTGTACAGCTTTCACGATAGTACTACAATATATACATTTGTACACAGTTTTTATAACACTAATTCGTTTACAGGTAAACAATTCGTTAAATCTTAAAACATTGGGTTTTTTAACATAATGGTTAGGGATGTGAGTTTTCCGATGATGTTTGAAGAAAGGGCAGAGAAAAATGTAATGAAATTCATCGCCAACATCACACGTGTCGCAGAGGTTACACATTCTTTCTTCAGGTGGAATTTTGTGCCACCTACCTACTTCTATAGGTAAACGATGGCAGGAAGTTCTAAACTAGAGAAATTTAAGAGCCAAGGAGAAAGTGATATACTGTATGTGAAATATTTTTCAAGGACAAGTTCAGTTTTGAATACCCGATACGTTGTACAGTAAGAAGAATTGGAAATCTCTGAGCGCTATGTTTGGGTTGCTATATCATGCTACCGAAAGGAGATAATACTTTTAATTTCATTGGGAGAGATAGTAACTATGGAATTATTAAGAGGATACCCCGGTCCAGGATTGCAAGGCTACACTTTCCCCTATATTAATCATATAAATATTTATATTCTTGAATTATTTTGGGGTGACCGGGGATACTTAGTACTTTTAAAGTAGAAATGTCTTTTTTAAAAACAGAACACTAACAGAAAATATCTCCGAAGTTAATATTTGTTCATCACCGAAGTTATATTTAACCTATGAAATATTTATCCATTACTTAATTCTTAATAATAATTGAAGAAAACCAGGGTTTTTTTCAATTTCATGGTTAACGAATTTAACCTAATGAAAGATCCTACGCACAAATAATACACTGGTCCCAAAAATGTGATAAACCAACGAGCCCATAAATTGTGTTTGTTTTGTGTCTAATACCGCACTCAGCAATATATTCCAGCTGTATGGCGGCGGTCTGTGAATAATCGAGTCTGGATCAGACAATCCAGTGATCAACACCATGAGCATCGATCTACGCAATTCTGATGACATATATTATCAAATTCTAACCATAAAACGAGCAAACTACGGACGTGTATGCGGTCATCTGGATCAAACAACACTAGAGCAAGAGGTTTGTGGAGTTCTTGATAACTCCGTAGAAAGTCATGCTGAGTTGTATGTGAATGGCTGAAACTGCTGGGATATCTATTGGCTGACACATGGGGAAAGGATACGGTCAGAAAGTTGGATTATTCCGTGTTGTCATACAGATTTATGCAAACTTAGATGTCACTTGATTTTCACTAGTGAGCAATGAGCATAAATCCGGCGTTGTGTACTAGTATTTAATCGAGCGTCTGTCTGGAGGGCTCAATGCTGATGATTCAGTCCCCGGCCTTGTCACACCAAAATACGTTGAGAGTAGATACTTGTTGATTCCCTGCCTGAGGATCGGCATTCAGCGGATAGAACAAGGGCTGGTCGGACGAGATGTATCGCTGTTGTATTACAACATATTGCCTCTATGTTAAAGTGCTACAAGGTACTTAGTGGCTTCGCTCTATAATACCGCCCGGAGGAGCACTAGCCAGCACACATCAACGCACACGCACACACGCACGACCGCACACTGGCAAATAACTTTTCGAGTTATAGCGCACAAACGTTCATGTCATAAACGGTATATACAAATAAATTGTAAGCCTCTCCTCTGTCAATTAACCGTACTTAATGTTTGTGATGTAATTCACCATCAAAACACTTTCACTTTTTATTGTAGGTCTGTTTCTATGGGAACATATTTACCACCCGTAACCCCACAAAACACACAACACTAAGGCTCCTCAGTTGATCCAGCCCTGAGCATTTGTACCCGATCTGACATAAAGTCTCCTGACCCCATCCCGTAATAAGCCTCCGCGGAGTGAAAGCAAAGTATTCCCAAGTACGATTCTTTACATGGGTACAATGGACGAAGTCCATTTCTTGTGTCCCCTACGGCGATATCGCTGCAGTATGGAATAGTTCTAGAATACCGTCCTCTCACACACTCACAAAGGGCTGACTTCAAGATTGCCGGAGTCTGCCTTCCTTCTAACTATATTCCAGCAGCTGCTATGTTATGTAGCTTAAATGAGTGAGTGAGTTTAGTTTTACGCCTCACCCAGCAATAATCAAGCTATATGGCGGCGGTCTGTAAATAATCGAGTCTGGACCAGACAATCCAGTGATCAACATCATGAGCATCGATCTGCTCAATTAAGATACGATGACATGCGTCAACCAAGTCAGCGAGCCTGACCACCCGATTCTGTTAGTCGCCTCTTACGACAAGAATGGGTTACTGAAGATCAATTCTAACCCGGATCTTCACGGGTATGCTGCAGTATACACAGACACTATGACTACTGTAGTGCTTGGGATGATCTCAGTGGGTTGGCACCATGACAACGGCACTAGTCCAGACCACTACAAGCGGACATATATACACGCACACACACGCACACGTAAACACAAAAAGTGCAATAAACTGGAAGTTTGAGTTAAACCTTATTTCACCTGAAATTCACACATAAATCTCTTTTAATATGAAACAGATGAGGCGATTTTGGGGGGTGACATTTATTTAAAAGATAAGGCTACTGTTTTCAATTTGGCGGTCCTTTATCGTTGATATAAGACCACTAAATGTAATTCAAAAACCGAACGCGTTCAATGGACTGATGCAGATGTGCTATTTGACCAGATTTTTAACTTCTTCAGTTAAACTTCTCCTTTTTACCGTTTAGAAATTCATTTGCATAAAGGAACACATGAGCAAAGAGGGGAGTGTAATTGGTGCCCAACGGGTTGATTATGTGTAGTGTTTTGCCTGAATGCTTTATCCCGACATTTCTCACAGATGTTGTCTGGTAGGACCACAATCCTTACCAATTGTTTATCTGTAAACTTCAAGCGACATGTATCTTTCAATGAATTTCCCTGAACCATTGAAACTAGTAGTAACTGGTGCTGTGGTTATCATGCCCAATCATGTCCCAGAGATGAAAGGATGAAGTTTTCTGTCGTCGAGAGGGATGGAGGTGTATAGATTGTAAATTTTCCATCGAATACTTCCGACAGAAAAGAACGCGTTCTCTTCTTCGGTTGCTAATGCAACCCCCTTTCTGAGAATCCTCTCAGTCATATCCACTTTGAATTATTGAAAACATAAGCATATCAGCGTGCGATAAGATGTAGCAATATTTGGTCATCAATTGACATCAGTGTTATAATATTTGGTATAAATTGCATATCAAACACAAATTAAATAGGAAACACAAGAAAAAGATACATATCTGTATCATATGCATTATATGATAGCTGCAGTACACTTACCCAAGCCTGCTACACCGATGTCGGGACAATGTGTCAACTCACAAAGCTATCGAACCTTAAATACATGCCTTTAGATGCCAGCTGTGCTCAGCGACATGTCCGACACGGTGTGTGACTACTCAAGCTGTAATGAAGTCGTATTGTTGTGTTGTTGGCATTGTAATTGAAGTTGATGGTTGTCCCTGTTGATGTATTCAACATGGCGCGTTTCATTTCTTATATGTATTGCAAAATTGATGGTTTGTATCACAATCTATAAACAGGGTTGGTCAGTTAGCCTACCTTGTTCAAGAAATGTATATTGTTAATGAAACCATGAATACACAATGTCATTTAGAAAGTGGAAGTGGAAGTGTGTTAGAGTGAGTGATTATGGTTTTACGCCGCTTTTATAGCAATATTCCAGAAATATCACCGCGGGGGACACCAGACATGTACCCGTTTTGGGAATCGAACCTGGGTCTTCGGCGTGACGGGCGGACGCTTTAACCACTAGGCTACCCCACCGCTCAGACGTGTGTCAGGTGGCTGACTTCGGGGCGGTTAGGTGCTTGAGAGTGTGGGTTCGAATCCCGGAGGTACTTAACCTAACAAAAGAACTAGGATCGCGGTACTTTGCTGTGAACGCGTAATCCCAAATATAGCATGCTACGTTAATGAAACCAGCTCCCCCCATCTCACAGACACAAAGCGTTCGCATAAAGCAGACCCTCTTTAATATGGACGCCGTATGTCCGGAGTACCGGTACTACCATTGCCCAAACCATGGCCGTTGCGTGTTCAAATTTTCAGACTTCTCATAACAAAAGTTCTGTAATCTTACTAGTGTTTGAACATTCATGGCTGTTGGGAGCTACGTGGAGAATTATCAACAATACGTGAGTGAGTGAGAGATTAGTTTTACGCCGCACTCAGCAGTATCCCAGCTATATGGCGGCGGTCTGTAAATAATCGAGTATGGACCAGACAATCCTGTGATCAACAGCATGAGCATCGATATACGCAATCGGGATACGATGACATGTGTCAACCAAGACAGCGAGCCTGACCACCCGATCCCGTTATTCGCCTCGTACGACAAGCATGGGTTGCTGAAGATCAATTCTAACCCGAACCTTCACGGGTCAATTATTTTAATTTATCAACAATGATTAAAGGAGGGTTTCACTATTAGTACACAAAGGACAGATTTAGTGTGGAGTTTTAGAGGAATGTTTGCTGACGCAATGTTTCAGAAATATTCCAATTAGAATTTGTTTTGAGTTCGTTAACATTTGAGTTGTTTTAAAAAACACACATAAATATGAATATGCGCAGCTTTTTCATCCCGGTTAGATTGTTTGAAATATCAACATGCGACAAAAAGATACTTTACCATACTTTCAAATGAATCGAGTTTTAAACACATAAAAGGTAGACGCATGACGTAAAATCTACAATTAAAATTTCAATGAAATCAACATTTAAAATGACAGTCATGTAGCAATGGACATGGCGTCAAAACGTCATCCCATGACGTCACGTTGCTTACGTCACCATTGATCCCCTTAGGGGGCATTCATCAGTTCTTGTCGGCTGACTGGGGAGTGTAGTCACAACGACCCATGCCATTCCAGAGGTGTTCTTTGGGGATCATATCTGAAGCCCACGTCAACATATTACCGTTGTGACCGCCTCCGTGGTGTGGTGGTTAGAGCGTCCGCCCGGAGAGCGGAAGGTCGCGGGTTCGATCCCCGACCGCGTCATACCAAAAGACGTTAAAATATGGTACTTGTTGGTCCCTGCCTGGCGCTCGGCATTAATGGGTACAACAAGGACTGGTCGGCTCGGAGTCAGTATAATGTGTCTGAGTGGGGTATTCATGCTTCACTGCGGCATGGTATCTCAGGGGCTAGCACTATAAAACCAGCTTAAGTCTGGGCTAGTACAAGCAGCCGCACATACACATACACACGCACGCACGTCGTCATATGAGCGAAATATTCTCAAGCACGACGTTAAACCCAATTTCACCTCACCTATTACCGTTGTTGTCTGCAATCAAGTTCTACACACATCTTTTAATAAACCACTTATCGATGGACTATAACTATATGGATGATAAGCATACATATGTCGGAACTGTGCGAGCACATTGCCGCAGTTGTGGCATGGTTTCATTGTCATGTGACGTCAGAAATGACGGAAACTTTTTCAGATGACTTTTTTCGGGTCTGGCCACACCAAAGTATGTGTGTGTGAGAGTTTAGTTTTACGCCGCTCTCAGCAATATTCATGCTATATCGCGGCGGTCTGTAAATAATCGAGTCTGGACCAGACAATCCTGTGATCAACAGCATGAGCATCGATCTGCGCAATTGGGAACCGATGACATGTGTCAACCAAGTCAGCGAGCCTGACCACCAAATCCCGTTAGTCGCCTCGTACGACAAGCATAGTCGCCTTTTATGGCAAGCATGGGTTGCTGAAGACCTATTCTACCCCGGATCTTCACGGGTCCCACACCATAGTAGGTATGGTGGGATCCAGCATGGTGTATCAAGCGCGTTCTATCAACCTAAAGATCCGAGTTCGATTCTCCATAAGAGTACAGTGAGTGAGTGAGTTTGGTTTTACGCCGCTTTTAGCAAGCAATATTCCAGCAATATCACGACGGGGGACACCAGAAATGGGCTTCACACATTTTGTCCATGTGGGGACTCGAACCCGGGTCTTCGGCGTGACGAGCGAACGCTTTAACCACTAGGCTACCCCACCGCTCCCCTAAGAGTACAGAGTATGAAGCTGTAAACCTATACCCTAACAAATTATTGCCCACTCTCCTATAAATCAATTATACCTACAGACATTTAAATATACAATTTCGAGATGGAGACAATTTACTTATCCAAACAAACACATTATGTAACCGGCAGTAAACTGAAACGATGTAAAAACGTTATTTGTGAAACATAAACCTAACATCAGCCCAAGCTCTCTTTGTCGTATAGCAGTTTATATTGTTAAGTTATGAAAGACTAAACCATGTACTGAATTGCGTCTCTGTCAATCGAATTCTACTAGTAACGCGCCATGCCAAAATCGATGAGTTCGCTGTGACTATTCCGTCGTTACACCATCATTACATTGACAATACAATTTCACAACCCGTAAACCTACACATTCAAATCGATGTCATTCCACAGCACATGTGTCTAATGTGTCCTTCACTATTCATAACACAGTCAGGCCTATACTGAAAAAAGGGATATGAACAAGGTTCGACTGACGTTTTACATCGATATTTTAGCACACTTTTGACATCTGCTATTGCTCATCATGTTATACTTCAAGCTACAGGAGAGACCGAGCCCTGTGAATACTGTTCTCTAGGACCTAGTCAAAGAGACACTAAGAATCTAAAAAGTATAGTAAACTTGTGGAAAAAAATCCAGGCACACTACGGCAAGCTATATGTAGCAAGACGACGTCTTTACGGTTTCACATTTTGCCATATTTACCGGCCTTTCTTTAGGTTTTCCACGTAATGCACGTGCAATGTGTCGGAAACATGAGTAGAGACATCGACTATAAAAGCGAAACCAAATTCATCATTTCATTACGAAACTTACGACGTAAACGAAGATAAAAACGTCCGAGACTGAAAGCTATTGACCGAAATATCGTCATTGGACGTTCGGAAGCAGGTTAGTCCCAGTCTGCCGTTGCAAGACACTGAACAACGTCCAACACAGAACCATATTTCGATTATGGCATCGATATGCCTCTTCAATTCGACCCAAAATCGTCCCAGAAGTGGAATACCAAGAGTGACCACACCTGTTCATCCGGGTGTTCAACCTACGTGACCGACTTGATGCAGCAACGGACACTGTAGGACAGGTGCCTGGTCTTCGAAGAATTTCCGACCAAACCATCCGAAATCGTCTGAGAGAACCTGGAATTCGAGAAAAAAGTTGGACCTGTCCTGTCACGACTACACCGACAACAAAGTATCCAATGGTGCAACAGGGTACAGGCATGGAATCTGTGGCCACGCGTTTGGCGAAGCGTTTGGTTCAGCGATTATGAATCGCGTTTCCTCCTGCAACGACGGGATGGGGACAACGTGTCTGTCGACGTAGACACGAACATTTTGCGCCCAACTGCGTTCGAAAGGTGGAGAGATTCGGTGGAGAAGCGTCATGGTGTGGGGAAATGTCCTACAGCAGAATACGTTCACAGGTTATTGTGCTGAACAAAATCACTGCTTTCGTGTCATCGACAGTTTGTAACGTAAATGATAAAACAAGCAGTGTAAAGTCACTATTGTCCACCTTTGTACAGATACAGTGCGCAGGCAGAATAAACTGATATTTGACATGCGCTGACAAATAAATGGAACATAATTATTTTACCGATTCATAAGCAGTGACCTCCTTTTCTTTTTATATTTGGATCTGTTCATAAAGATTTAGAGTGGTTTGGCACTCTCCACAAGAATGTGTGACAAGGGGGTTAATTTCAACTGTCCAATAACCAACTTGCCTGTTATGTGGTGCAATATTCCTGCAGCGCAAGCTTTGGTATCTACACGTTCGTTCCAACAGAGGTACATTCCAACACGCTAAAGTTTCCAAGTTTTGCTCAAACGTTGTTTCATCAAGAATACAACATTCAAGGCCAGTGCATAACCTTGGTATTTAGATTCGATAACTTGCTTTATTTAATGTTATCGTTTGGAAAACGCGTTCATGACGCGTTCACTGGATTGTCGTGAGTGAACTCGATTATGTACTTACTACTCTCATATAGCTGTACATATCATACGGCTTAAATACAAACCAACAAAGAAACAAGTTGACGAATGTATTCCGCAATGGGCTACATTTATAAGCTTAAGCTTCAGTTATCTATTCATATCGTTTTCACTCATGAAGATATACGGGTTAGATCTTCGCCAACCTGTGCTTGTCGGAAGAGTGATTGACTAAGCATGCTTCTACGCCGCTTTTAGGAATATTCCAGCAATATCACAGGGTACAAGAAATGGGCGTCACACATTGTACCCATGTGTGGAATCAAACCCGGGTCTGTGGCGTGACGAGCGAAGGCTTTAACCACTAGGCTACCCCAGCGCCCCGATTGTCGGAGGAGGCGAATAATGGCTTTGGGGGGTCAGGCTAACTGATGATGAATGTCATTTTCTTTTGTGAATGAGGAAGGTAACACATTGACAGATGTTGTTCGTCTGTAGGTACATGACAACCATGGTAAAATCTGAGTCGTGTCAAAGCTAAATGAAAATGGTCTTTCAGAACCTTTAGCAACATTAATATTTTATGACCGTTTCAGTTATTTTTGGCCCGCTTTATGAAGAACTAAAGTGTGAGTGAGTTTAGTTTTACGCCGCACTCAGCAATATTCCAGCTTTATGGCGGCGGTCTGTAAATAATCGAGTCTGGACCAGACAATCCAGTGATCAACTAAATGAGCATCGATGAAGAACTAAAGAATGATGGCGACTGATCAGACAGTCACATGGCGGTATTTCAGCAATATCGTGACTATGAAAGTTGTAAATTTATAAAAGAATAAAAACAAACTTAGATAATATACTTACCTGTCTGCAATGTACAGTAAAATAATTAGAATATTACAGTTTTAAATGAAAAACTAGTATGAAAATCTAAAACATATTAACTTTGAAAAGACAATGCACTGTAACTTATACACAGACATAACTGTCATCAGACCTCATTTCGACGTTGAGACACGACACGCCTTTCAACAAAATACAAAGTGAATGACATTGCATTTGGAAACATACAATACACGCCCATCCCCTATTATCTGAGTGAGTGAGTTTAGTTTTACGCCGCACTCAGCAATATTCCAGCCATATGGCGGCAGTTTGTAAATAATCGAGTCTGGACCAAACAATCCTGTGATCAACAACATGAGCATCAACCTACACAATTGGGCACCGATGACATGTGTAAACCAACTCAGCGAGCCTGACCACCCGATCCCGTAAGTCGCCTCTTACGACAAGCATGGGTTACTGAAGATCAATTCTAGCCCGGACCTTCACGGGTACCCCGATTATCTAGTTTCGACGTAGCGTATTGTTGTTCGTAGAATTGACCACAGCTTTATGGCGGCTGGCTGTAAATAATCGACTCTACACTTGCTTGATAACGGTAATAGGATCTACACTGAAACGTCAAAAACGGTAAAGAAGTTGTCTCTCCATAAAAAGTGTTCCTCGTCGAGTCCAGACCAGACACTTCAGTGATTGACATCATGAGCATCGATCAACACAATTGGGATACGATGACATGTGTCATCAAGGTCAACGAGCCTGACCACCCGATCCCGTTAGTCGACAAGCATGGGTTGCTGAAGACGAATTCTAACCTGTGCGTCTCTTAGCAATCTGACGAAAAGGGCGGCACAAGGATATAAGCTGCATGTAGACGATTCCTAATCGTCTGCCCCGTGACACGTGTTTCAGTGCGTGGGTTTAGTTTTACGCCGATTTTAGCAATATTCCAGTAAAATCACGGCGGGGACACCAGAAATGTTCTTCACTCATTGTACCCATGTGAGGAATTGAACCCGGGTCTTCGGCGTGACGAGCCAACGCTTTAACCACTAGGCTACCCCATCGCCCGGACACGTGTTTCAGTAGCCTGGTGACCCTTTGCTGTCATCATGTTTCAGTTCGGTTTCTTAGAGCCTGGTTTCTTGTCAATCATGTACCCTTGTGGTGAACGGGGTTGACCGCCAATATCTGGACTTTGCTGGCACCAGTTCAATACTCGGTCTGCTAATCAAATACTGTGAAACACTGCACTACAACGACTTAAGATGCTCACGTGTTGCAGACGCTAGAGTTCATAAACACACAAACAAGGCATGACATTAACTAAACCACAAGGTGTGGTAAGCAGAATCAATAAGTTTAACAGAAACAATAGTCAACGAAAAGTATTCGATCTACCTTGATGGTGACAAAATCGGGAATGGCAACTGTCGGATTAGTAGAATATTTGTTAACTTTTCCTTTGTTTTAAGAATTCGAATGTAGATTTTAGATCGTGATCCCCTACGTTTTAGAGAATACATATACATCAAGTACTGAATGCTGAAATATACCTAAAACAATATACTAATAATAGTAACTAAACAAGTCAAATTCAACAGGTATTGAATTTAATACTTAAATTTATCGGAAAAACAAGTCGCCCAAACGCAGTCCCGTGCACCTTGTGTTCCTCACGTGGTTGCCCGCGGTATATATAAACGGGCATGACGCGCTCACTCAGAACACGTGCCGAATTTGAGCTGAGACAGTTGCGGTAAGATTTTGAATATTTTGTTTCTAACGAAACTAATATTTATATTGCATGAAATGAACACTTCGAATACAAAATGGAAGTGCAAGAATGAGCAAGATGAACAGTTTCTCAGAAATATTTGTCGTATCAAATGTATTTTTATAATATATTTTCATTTATGTGTGGTTTTTGCTTTTGTTTTGTAGTCCTCAAAGACGAAAATGTCCGCTCGTATGGCTATCTTGGCGATTCTTAGCTTCATGGTCAGTAAAATGTTTTTACAGCCAAAAACAGTGGTAAAATAAAAACACTTTTAAAAGCAATTGACTTTCAAATTTGCTTCAATATTTGTAGGCGGGTACATCTTGGCACGCAACATGTCATCGTATCTCAGTTGCGTACATCGGTGCTCATGTTCTTGATCACTGGACCCGTGAAGATCCGGGTTACAATTGATCTTCAGTAACTCGTGCTTGTCACAAGAGGCGACTAACGGGATCGGGTGGTCAGGCTCGCTGACTTGTTGACAAATGCCATCGTATCGTAATTGCGTAGATTGATAATCATGCTGTTGATCACTGGATTGTCTGGTCGACTCGATTATTTACAGACCAACACCATTATAGCTGGAATATTGCGTTAAACAATCGACCAACATTTTGACAATACATTAATCTTCAAGTGCAATCCAAGAGGTCACTCCAGGAGTAACGCAATTTGTTGTTCTGAGAATGACATAGGAACCGTGTAAAGCTATAATATAAAGTATCTACAGCTCGTTCAGCTTGACCTGATCAAGTGAATACTAATGCATTGCGTGACCGTGTCTAAACTGGTTGGGTCTATTATTGTGAAGGGGCGCATTGATTGTCAACATGTCCGAACAGTGGAGACAAGGTCGCCGTTTGACACCTCAATGTCGAGAAATCGTCAGCAATGTCCTAACTTTCTATAACAAAGAAGCTTCAGATGGTTTATTGTTTCCGATTCGAGCTTTTAGGCAGCGAGCAGCAACATTAATAACATGTTTTGCTCCCCTATTTAATGAAGTTAACTCGACCCGCCGTTTGTGCCATTTGCCCCCGGGTCATGCATATGTAGAGTAGCTCAGGTCAAGCTGAACAACCTGTAGAAACATTTCTCCAATTCCCGTTCAGTCACCATTGGTGACATTATGTCGGTCAGGTACCCTGAACATTATGTAATGTACATCATGGTGTTTATGGAGATACAACTCTAATATACTCAGTCAAAAAAGAAACTTCACACTCGTTTGGAGGTCGATAAGTTGAACATACATGAAAAGAGGTTTTAAATAATGATTTTATTCCATTCTGTACCCATTAAGGACGGTGTACCATAAAAATCATGTTCATAATGTAACCAGTTCCACCGGAAATGCTACGGAAATGTAAGAGAGTAAAAATGGTAAGTTACAACTTGATGAAAGCATGTCAATAGCGCGTATGCCCTCCATGAGCGTTCACAACTGCGACGCAACGTCTCCTCATGGATTGAATGATGCGTCTGAACACAGCTTGGGGATGCGTCGCCATAATTGTACCAACATGGCACCAAGTTCCTGCAAATTCTGTGGAGGGTTCCTTACTTGACGGAGTCTTCTGCCCAACACATCCCATACATGTTCTATGGGATTAAGGTCGGGAGACCTTGAGGGCCACTCCATGACATTGATGCCAGCATTCCTAAGAAAATTCCGCGTTAAATTGGCCGTATGAGGTCTGGCATTATCGTGTTGGAATGTCAGACCTGGGCCATGAGCTGCCATGAATGACAAAAGCTCTGGAAAAGCACTTGATCCCTGTATCCTGCAGCAGTTAGGTTTCCTTGAACGACAATCAGTCTGGAACGGGCAGGACCATTAAAGGCACCCCAAACCATAACACTACCACCCCCAAAACGGTCCACTTCCTGCACACAACACTGGGCGTTGCGTTCACCGCGTCTCCTCCAAACTCTAACTCTCCCATCAGCGAAGTGCAAATTGAATCTGGATTCGTCACTAAAAACGACCCTATTCCAATCACGCTGAGTCCATCTGAGATGTCGTTGTGCCCAGATCAGCCGTTGACGTCGGTGTAACTGGGTTAAAATTGGTCCACGATATGGCCGACGTGCATGGCGACGAGCAGTGCGCAGGCGATTACGTATTGTTTGGGCAGTCACACGACCTCTAAACAATTCATTCCTAGTGGACGTTGCAGTGAGAAATCGATTACGCAAATGACGTAAGACGATTTGTCGGTCTTCTGCTTGTGTCGTCACACGTGGTCTACCCGAACGAGGTCGGTCTGCTGTGGTGCCAGTTTGTTGGAGACGTGTCCGAAGATCATGGATAGTCCGTCGACTGCATCCCATAACCCTGGCAACGTCAGTGACCGACGTTCCCGTATTCAGCATGCCAATGGCACGTTCACGTTGAATGTTTGACAGTCGTGGCATTGCAAATCAACGGATAATTGACTGTAAGAACTTGTTTTTCCGAGATGTCACTCTACCGTGCTAACTTGGGCTCAATTGCACGTCTCATAAGGTCACGTGACTAGGAACACGAGAAAACATGCTTTTACCATGATGTACGCTCGCACGTGCTGCATGCCTGTGCACGTCGGAGTTGCTGTGTGTCATGATGTCTTTGACAACGCATTTACCCCTAATAATAATAATAATAAAAACTCTTGTATTTAGTTTCAAGAAAATATTTAGAAATGTATGAGTGAAGTTTCATTTTTGACTGAGTGTATGTGAGGCCGTGGAATGAAACACACGATATATAGTTTGTCAATACCAGTTCAGTGCCAAGTATTGAGCCCCCGCTCTCCACACTAAGTAAATGCAATATTTCGTTTTCGAAGTTGTGGACCTCGACAGTTATTGAGCAGTGTGAGTGTACAGATCGGAACGTGCATATATTTGGGACATTATATTGAATTTAGTACTTGGTCTTCACCACAAACTTACCCAAATGTTCATGTTTCCTAACGGTTCGGTATATTATGTGCTCAAATGAAATCTTAAAATCCCAGTTTGCCAATGCCACCAGATGAATCCCTAATCTTTTTTTAGTTTCGCCTGCATGTGGCAGTAATGGTGTCGGTGACGCCTTGGTGACGCTTGTCACCGACATGGAAACTGGAGCTAAGGCCGTCTGTGCAGGGGATAAGACGGTGAACTTCGTCTCCAGCAATGGCGTGGAATTCACGTTACCGGTGTCGTACCCAGTTGCAGGTGGGGGATCTTCCCCTTGTAAATTTGTGGTAGGTGTATTCAGTAAAGTACTTTATTTTGTAGTAGCATGCCATGAATACAAGGTCCTAAATATCTCGTGTGTTCAGCAATAGGATCAGTTACTAGCTGTATCGAGGGACGGATCTAAATCGTGCACGTTACAGCTGTCTGATGTTCATAGCAACGCCGGGGCGGTGGTTAAGGCGTTCGCTCGCCACACCGGAGACCCGGGTTCGATTCTCCACATGGGTACAATGCTAAAAGCGGTGTAAAACTTAACTCCCTCACTCATGGCAACGCCGCTATTTTATCGCTACGATCAAACTTGATCCAGCTTCTGTTGGGTTGAAAAATCTGTCTAGAGGGCGTTCATTTAGAGGAACTGTACATTGTGACTCCGTAGGTATCCTACGTTGGAACTGATGTATGCGTTACGATTTGGAAAGACGTAAATGTCACTCTTTGACGGATGGTTTGGTTTTTGCTATTCCAGTAATTTGGTCCAGAACTCGTATACGATATGATAAACTGGAAATGTGTATAAATGAGCGTATTTGTGCAACAATGGAACCATTTAGCGCTTCATGTATTCATCACTGCATCGGTTTGTAAACCATCACCGTGTAGAAGCCCCTTCACAGCTACGTTCCCGCTGTTGCATATTCCGTGGATATTGCCTGCCTTGTGTAAATCTTTCAGAACATAAACCTACTTGGTTTGGAGGGTAGGGAACAAAGGGTATATCCGTCTGTAATGGAGTTCAGTTATTTGGATGTGAGCAGTTTTTCAATGTACGTTCACTCAGACATGGAGTACAATGTGAACAAGGACAGGACTTCAATTTCTTAAACTAAATGGTGCGTTGTCAGTACTTTGACTAAAGGAAAGGGTATTTTTTTTTTACCGAAATTTCTTTTCCAACATTTGTTTTCAAATGTACTTTGCAGAAAAAGAAGGACGCACTGGTGTTCACCATCCAAGTGGAGGTGGGGTACGGTCGTCGTGGCAGTCGCCTCCACCAGCATGATGAACAATACACAATAACCTGCTCCTTTCAGCCAGGCGCCTCGAAAGAAAGTGGTTCGCTGTCTGTTAAACCCGGGTAGGTCTCATGACAGCAGTGTTTGCAATACTTTAATGTGCCAGTTGGCCATCAGGCTTTAAAATCTACAGGTCCTGAATGAAATCTGTAGGCTTTTTTTTTTTTTTTAATTTTTTTTTTAAAGTGAAACCAATACAAACAAAATAGACTACACTGTGCAGTTTCTGTTTAATTGTCATAACTAGCATAACACTGGAAATGTGGAATGACATCAAATTCAAGTAGCTAGTAAGCTACAGTACGTATGCCAAGTCAAACAGCTCCTGGTCATCAGTCACTTTACTTTTATTAAAGACTGGTGTTGACATTTCTATGTGTAAAGCGCTGAAACATCAGGAAGTGAAACTAAGCTATCTTAACATGATAGATCATGAATGATTCCTGAACGTTAATAACGAAAACAAATTATGGACAGGTACTGTAGGCCACAAGGGCCTGCAAATATTTTTGAAACTACAATATTATATTAACAACCGGCGCTGATCCTCCGGGCCGTCGATTATTTCGAACGCGGCATGGCACTCCGCCGTAGTCGGGCCATATATCGTCGCTTTTTCAATATCAGTCCGTCAGGTGTTAGTTTGTTTCCATAACTGCATCAAACTTTGAGACCGTTCGCTGAGAATTGTGGATGGATTTTACTGCTTGGGGATCTGAAATGACGCAAGCTGTGATGCTGACGGCCAAGTCTGAGGACGGAATGATTGTTTGGTCACTTCGGTTTTCTTTTGTTTTCGATATGAGAACTCACACTATTACATCAAGTTCCCGTCTTGTCACGATTTCTCTATAGGTTGTCAGTGCTATGCCTATGTTCTTGGGTATCAAAGGGATAAATGTCCAAGATCTGCTCAAACCGATTTCCTGTTTCTCTTTTATTGTGATACCCGTGAAGGTCCGGGTTAGAATGCACCTTCAGTAACCCATGCTTGTCGTAAGAGGCGACTAACGGGATCGGGTGGTCAGGCTCGCTGACTGGTTGACACATGTCATCGTATCCCAATTGCGTAGATCGATGCTCATGCTGTTGATCACTGGATTGTCTGGTCCAGACTTGATTATTTACAGACCGCCGCCATATAGCTAGAATATTGCTGAGTGCGGCGTAAAACTAAACTCTCTCACTTTCATTGTCAGATCACAGAAACTGTCGCAATCGCTCTTGGTATTGGTTTGAAACGTCGCTCACATAACTGGAATTAGGTCACAAGTCAGTTGATGTTAGGTAACGTTGGTCGCGGAGAATCCTCGTATGGGCGACATTGCTTGGCAGCTTGACTCCTACCCCACAACGAAGCACACGTGACACCTGTGGTCTCGCCTTAGGCAAGTGATTTTGTTAAAAAATTGCCTCTGTTCACCCAGCAGTGAACGGGTACCCGATGGGATAAGTCATGACTGTTTACCTTCGAGCGCCTCGGATGCAGCTTGTTATCCGGGGTAATGTTTCAGCCCCATGAGCATGCGTAGAACAGGGGCTATATAAATAGCCACTATTATTAGAATATGACGTCAGGAAGTCCACCTCTGTCCAAATGGTGAATGTTTACATGTTATGTGAAAGCATTTGTTTGACAAGTCAAATGTACTATTTTTGAAACCAATTTTGCAGATTCAAACCACCAAAAGTGATCGCCGGGAATAAGCCGCCTGTGAGTAAGTCTTCAATCCATTTGTACGTCGTTGATGTCATCGGGAGGAAACTTGGTGCCTCCGCACCAGCAGGCAAGATGGTGAGATTGAAGGCAGTCACTCTCGGTGAGTACAGAATACAAATTAAACATCTGTAAACAATTGGGTAATATCAAATTGTTTGGTTCTTGTAGCAGTTCTAGTCATGACATCGGAGTCGCGGGAATGTTTTACTGATTGTCTTGTCGCTGGGTGATCACTTGAAAATTGTGGTGTAGAATCGGCTGATTCAGGTCGTTCTATCGATTATTGACCTTTATGACGGTAGGTGAGAGGTTCAAGTCGGGTTTCCGTGTGCGCATAGTGCGTGATGCGTAGTGCGAAACCAACACTTTAAACTAAAATAGTAATAGTCGTTTCCATTTACGCGTGCTGCGTAGTGCGTGATTTTGCTTACGCTGAAAGTGTCCCAATACGCCGGAGACCGGAAGTAGGGATTCCCAAGGGGTTTCACCAATGTCACGTGGTTTTCATTGCACACACAAGTTGCAAAAATTGAATTCGGTACCAGAGATATTTCTTGAACTCGTTAGATGCAATCAAACCATCTAGGAAGGACCACAGATGTTACGAAGATCAAAAATATTTGGAATGCAATTACGAGGTAACTTCAGGAAAACGGTGACCAAGAAAGGACTGGTATTTTGTGGTGTGTAATTAATGTTATATATATTACGTCTTGATAGTCTTTATCACGTTAAGTTGCAAAGTTCCGTTTTGAATATACGTTCTTCAGAAAGCATTGAAGACAGCAATTATGATCAGTACGATCTCCAAGAAAAGACTTGATATACGCGTACACATGGAACTGGACACCACGCCGAGGAACTCGGATAAACAGTTTGTAAATTTGGGTTCAAACGATTTTCAAAAAACTCCGCCCACTCCTGCGCCAGCTACTTGACAATGTGTTGCATACTGTTATGACGAAATGTTGAACAGATTGTCCTAACTTTCTTCAGGACTAAAGGACAAAGGCCTCCGTGCCGAATCGTGCGATGCTATGAATGCGAAGGGTGGCAGGTATCCTGTTCTGAGATCGGGGTGAGTTATTCTTCTTCATAGAGATCGTCCTTGGGGTACATATTATGCATTTTCCGGCTGAAAAATGTCCTGTGACAGTTGTATCAATGTTTTTTGAATAAAAAGATTGAACAATAAATAAACTCTTTTATTTATTATACGGCCCCTACCTCACGGAGTTACCTCCCGTTGCGCATGCGCACCAACTGGGTAGGCTCCTAGACCCGTATCATCATTCCTTCTGCTGTCACTGCCATGAACAGACGTTACATGAGCCGTACAGTGTTGATGAGCTGAGCTTTCTGAGAAAAAAAAACTATGTCTGAGACACCACCTGTATGTATGGTCTTTATTTGCCTATGAAAAGGAACAGTAAAGCTTTACAGTTGGTTGTTTCATAATTGTGACTTTGTATTAATTATATTACGCGAACTTTCCCGTGGTTTACGCACGTGTTGCTCTGCCATGGCGGGAAGTTTAGCGTGCCATGTGGTCGTAATATTGCGTATTGAACCAACTATTACTTTCCGTGGTAGCCTTCACGTATTTTTCAATGTTTTCTACGTGTATATATGCTGCTGGTCCGCCGTTAGCTACATGCTTGCGTGTTTGCTTTCAGGCCTTTTCATCCTGTTCGGTCTGTGGACAGAGCATTCCACGGGCCGACAGGCATGACCAGTGCGTCGCCTGTCTAGAAAAGACTGGCCATGACGCGGACACGTGTCCGATATGTCTTGGGTTTTCCCCCCGGGCCCAAAAGCGGAGGGCGGCGGACACGCTATTTTACAAAGAGATGCGTGAGGCGGGTGGGGAACTGACGCAGGTCCCCCCGTCTAAGACTAAGAGACAGTCACGTAAGGGAAAAAAATCCCGAAGCCAAACCCCCTCTCCCGCTAGTACTGGTGGTTTTGATATGACACTAATGGACAAATTGTTTCAGCAGCATATGGACTCTGTGAAGTCCCTCGTTCGTGAGTCTGTTGGAGGTCTCCGGCAGGAGTTCCTCGCTCACTCCGGACGGGGGGCGGAGAGTCAGGGGGTGGGATCGCCGGGCTCGGCTCGATCCCTCAGCCTTGAGGCGTCTGTAGACCCGTTGCCTCTGGCTTCGGGTCCGGACGCCTCGGCTGCCCCGGAGGGGGAGGTGCTCCCAGTCCCCCTCTCGGAGTTGGCGCAGGGACCGTTGAGTATTCCTGGTGTTCCGGTCCCTGCGCACTCCCGCCCATGAGAGCGGAGGCACCAGTTCTGCCTGGTCTGCCTCCAGCGTCTCGGGACCGGGGTCCGTGCACGCTTCCAGGCGCCGACGTGGAGCGCTCTGTCTGCTCTTCCCTCTCTGTGCTTCCTAGCGCTAGGCCGCCCACCGGGTCGGGGTTAGGGTCCTCTTTCGGAGGAGACCCAGCCTCTGACTCGGGCTCGGGCGCCGAGTCAATGGAGCTTGGGGAGGTAGAGGAGCATGACGGAGGTTTCCGTTTTGCTTCGGCTCTGCGGGAGGTCCGGCAAAGAATTGCCGAGGGCCTACCCCAAGCCGCGGTGCCTGTTGGCCGCTCGGACTCGGCTGAGTTCCGCTTGCCAGGCGAGGCGTTTGCCCCTCGGCAGCCCTCGCAGACGCAGCTCCGCATTCTGCCTTCGTTGGTTCAGGACGTGGTCGAGCCCCTCTTGTCTGGTACCCGTGTTCGGTTCGACTTGCCGGATTTAGTACGGAGGTACCAACTTGGGGAGGACTCCCTGTTCGTTGTTCCCATCGTTGACGAGTGCGTGTTCACTTCCGTCGCCCTGGGGGGAGGCTCGGCTTCCTCCGGAGCAGCTCCGGCTGCTCGGCAAGGGCGCCTCACTCCACCGTTTGCCCTCGCGGGCGCCCCCCTGCAGCACGCGTACCGGACCTACGAGGAGGTCTACCGGAACGCGATGCAGCAGGTCAGGGTGGTGGTCCATGAGGCCTACCTCTCCTCGATTCAGAGGTCGGCCCTGGAGGCGGAGGGGCATGCTGGCGACGTTTCGCCGCATGTCGTGCTGCTCCGTCAGCTCTCGGAAGTTCAGGCACACCTCGCGCGCGACTCTTTGCGGTCTGCTGCGTCGACGGTGATGTGCGCAGTCATGGGGATGCGCAGGCTGTGGCTGTCGACGTCTCGGTACTCGGCAGCGACGCAGCAGACCTTGCTGGCCCTCCCTTTCCGTCTGGGAGCGACCCTCTTTCCAGGGGCCCAGCAGGTCATTCGGGAGGCTGCCGCTGCAGCTACCTCCTTCAAGGACTCTAAGGCCTTGTTGGAGCACCCGCGGGTGTCTCGCCCCCGCGCTCCCGTTCCACCTTCCTCCGCCGGGGTGCAGCCTACACCCGAGTCTGCCGGCTGGCTTCGGCCGCTTGGTAGGGGTAGGCGGAGGAGCAGGTCCGCCAAGGGTAGGGGCAAGGAGCAGTCCTCGACTAGCTCCCAGCCTTTTCGCGGGCGCGGGAGGTCTGCCCCGACCTCCCGTTAACCCATCAGGCTGCCGCTCAAGCCGTGTGTCACACCCAGTCAGCTCCGCTGCTCGGGACAACGCACGCGCTCCTACCCCATATCCCAGTGGGAGGCCGCCTCTCTCTATTCCTGCCGGAATGGGAGAAGGCTACCAACAATGCTTGGGTGCTGGCCACGGTCAGCATCGGCCATTTACCACTGTGGAAGCGAGGTCCGCCCGACTTCACCGGCATACGCCGCACTCCGGTGCCGTCATGTCAGGCAAGGGCGGACATATTGCGCGACGAAGTTCAGGCTCTGCTGGACAAGTCCGCAATCGAGCGCATTCCACCGGGAGAGGAACAGGCGGGATTTTACTCCACGTACTTCCTCGTCCCGAAGAAAGACGGCGGGTTCCGTCCCATTCTCAACCTCAAGGGGTTGAATCGCATGCTCGAAGTACCATCCTTCAAGATGGAGACACTGCGCTCGGTGATCTCATCTGTTCAGCCCGGCGATTGGCTCACGTCAATCGACCTAAAGGATGCGTATCTGCATGTGCCCATACATCCATCGTTCAAGCAGTACCTTCGGTTCTCTTACGACGGGATGTGTTACCAATTCAGGGTGCTCCCCTTCGGCATATCGACTGCCCCAAGGGTGTTCACCAAGCTCATGTTAGTCCCGGCTACCCTCGCTCGCTCGCAAGGAAGGCGTTGTTACCCTTACCTCGACGACTGGTTGCTCGGAGCACTAACACAGCCAGCGAGTCTAGATGCTACTCACACAGTGATAGACATTCTAACTCGACTGGGGTGGATAATCAACCTCAAGAAATCCGACCTGGTACCCACCCAGGACTTGGTTTTTCTTGGGCGCGATTCCAAACAAACAAGGATCTCGTTTCCTTGTCGCCCGACCGGATCACCAGAGTTCGGGAGATGGTATCTTCGTTCCTCTCCCAGCCCCAGGCACCAGCACGGACTTGGCTCCGTCTACTGGGCCATATGGCGGCGACGATCTCTGTAGTGTGGCGGGCGCGGTTGAGGATGCGTCCTATACAGCAAGCTTTGGCTCGGCTGTGGACTCACACGGAGGATCTGGAGCGCAGTCTCACAGTCCCCGAGTGGTTGACACCTCACCTTCAGTGGTGGACAAATGTCGGGAATCTCACCAGGGGGATCCCCTTGGAAATCCCGACGCCAGCTCTCACAGTTCAGACCGATGCGTCCCTCACGGGCTGGGGGGGTGTTCTGGGCAGTCTGTCGGCGTCCGGACTCTGGTCCGAAGCCGAAGCCCACCTTCACATCAACGTGTTGGAACTGAGAGCTGTGCGGTTGGTATTCGAGCGCTTCAGAGAGCATGTCCGTGGCCAGGTAGTCCGTCTTCAGTTGGACAACCAGACGGCCATGTCGTACATCCTGAAGCAGGGAGGCACGGTGTCCCCAGCGCTCCTCCGGGAGGCGTGGGACTTTCTCCTCTGGTGCGATCAGTGCGACTGTCAGGTACTCCCTGTTTATCTCCCGGGGCTGGAGAACGTGCGAGCAGATGCGCTCTCTCGCCGGATCCTGGCCCCGCACGAGTGGATGCTCGACAGGCAGATTTTCAGAGTAATCTCCCAGTTGTACGGGTCGTTCCAGGTGGATCTGTTTGCGTCCGGCGGGACGCATCAGACACCCGTGTTCTGCTCTCGGATACCGGACCCAGGGGCGTTGGCTGCCGACGCCTTCCTGCTGGATTGGACGGGCAAAGTGCTCTGGGCGTTCCCGCCGTTACCACTCATTCCCCGTGTCCTTTCACAGCTGTCCACCCAGCCAGCTCGGCTACTTGTGCTACTGGCACCGCTTTGGCCGTCACAGAGCTGGTTTCCGGTAATTCTCAGGTTTCTGGCTCAGCCTCCTGTTCTATTACCTTTACGACCGGACATTCTCACTCAGAACGGAGCGCCCCACCCAAATCCACGGATTCAGTGGGTGGCTTGGCCTCTGTCAGGTCTAACCTCGAGGCACGCGGAATTCCTGCAGCAGTTGCAGACACAATTCTGGCTTCGAGGCGGGATTCGACAAACGTTCAGTACGAGGATAGGTGGTCCCGCTATGCGCGCTGGTGTTCAGATAGGGGCATTGCAGATCCCTTTTCTGCGGATTTAGTCCGAGTATTGGAGTTTTTGCAAGCTCGTTTGGAAGAAGGCCTGGCGGCTTCGACCATTCGTGGCTACTCCACCGCTATTTCCACTTTTCACACCCCTGTCGATGGTGCTCTTCTGGGGCAGCACCCTCTCGTACAGCGCTTTCTTGCTGGCGCGGAACGGATTCGACCTGCGCTCAGGCGAACCAGTCCACCTTGGGATTTGTCAATTGTGCTAGATTGGCTGTCCGGTCCAACTTTCTCACACCTATCGGCTATTTCCATTCAGTTGTTAACTTGGAAAGCTGTTTTTCTGGTGGCGGTAACATCTGGACGTAGGGTCGGCGATTTACATGCTATGTCGTCCGACCCGGCGCTGACTGTGTTTCACACGGATCGTGTCAGTATTCGCCTCCCAGATACTTACCGACCGAAGGTCGATCACGCTTTCCATGTGACAGCTCCTATCGAACTTCCTACTCTTACCCAGCCTTCCACATCGGGGACCACTCCTACGAGCACTCACCCGTTGGATGTCCGTAAGACGCTCAAAGTCTATATCAAACGAACGCAGGGAATCCGTACGGGTACCCAGCTGTTCTGTTGTTACGGTGGCGGGAAGGCTGGTGTGCCAGCGAGCAAGCAGACTTTGTCTCGCTGGCTAGTTTCGTGTATTTGTGCCGCTTATCAGGCTAAGGGCAAGCCTCCCCCTGAGGGGTTGAAGGCTCACTCGGTCAGGGCAGTAGCCGCATCAAAAGCTTTTGCATCGGCACTCCCCATTGAAGAGATCTGCTCTGCCGCTATTTGGAGCCGGCCAAGCACGTTTATACGGCACTATCAGCTCGATACACATTCCCGTAATCGTGCGAGCTTTGGCCGTTCTGTTCTCTCCAGTGGACAGTGTCCTGCCACCCTGACCGAGTGAGTCTTGGTTTATTGGTTTGTTTTTTGACGCTGCTGTACAATAATTGCGTATTATTGACATATCTGCTACTGTGAGCTAACTACATGTACCCCCTTTCGATTCTCTCAGGAGTTATTTGTCGATTGTGAGCGGTATTTACATTCCCCCCTACGGTGCTCACTAATAGACACATGGTGGGTGGGGCTTTGTTGACATTCGCACCACGTGCGTTGTCTCACTATGCTAAATGGAGGTCGTCTTTGAGCACATTTCCTCCCTGTCAGTTCCCCTCCCAGCATGCCTCTCGCGGAAGCGAAACTGGGTCAAGTGACAGGTGAGTGTTATGGCGTCTGTTCAATTTTTTTCCATGATACGATCGCTATATTTTGTGTGTGCTTGGACAGAATTCCCTCCTCCCTGGCCTCCGGTCTTTGGGAGTCTGTGTTTATGCATAATATGTACCCCAAGGACGATCTCTATGAAGAAGAATTAACCAAACCTGAAGAGGTTTTCAATTCTTCGAAGAGAGTCGTCCTTGGGGTAGGGCTCCCGCCTCCCCGCAATTCTGTTCACTGATATATTCAGCAGAAGGAATGATGATACGGGTCTAGGAGCCTACCCAGTTGGTGCGCATGCGCAACGGGAGGTAACTCCGTGAGGTAGGGGCCGTATAATAAATAAAAGAGTTTATTTATTGTTCAATCTTTTTATTCAAAAAACATTGATACAACTGTCACAGGACATTTTTCAGCCGGAAAATGCATAATATGTACCCCAAGGACGACTCTCTTCGAAGAATTGAAAACCTCTTCAGGTTTGGTTAAATTTTAAACGACGATAAACCCAATTTCACCTCACCTCACCTAGAAACCGGTCCTTTGATTCTGTCGAACAAGTGTTAGTTACCCGTGTAATTGATTGGGTTTGTGTCTGATCGATATCCGTGGAAGGTATCGATATCCGTGAAAGGTATCGATATCCGTGAAAGGTATCGATATCCGTGAAAGGCTTGCCGGGGTTTCTCACGAGTACAGAAAGTCATGTTTTAGATACAGTTTGACTGTGCCTATTACGTTCCTACAACGAGTGCCCCCAATGGGCGTACCTTTATGTACCTGGTGGCAGGTAATTCTCCAAATGAGGACATGAACACCTTACGTAATTTCTTCGATGCTCATGCTGTTGATCACTGGATTGTCTGGTCCGCACTCGATTATTTACAGACCGCCGCCATATAGCAGGAATATTGCTGAGTGCGGCGTAAAACCAAACTCACCCACTCACATTAATACATGTTGGGAGATAAAGTGGCCAATATACCAAGCAAGATCGCCAATAAAGGAAACGCGGGCTTCCCATTCCATCCTTATTGGAGAGATATGTTGTGTAATGGAGGTAATTTTAAGTTAAAGGGTATTATGGTCGCTAGATATCGATTATAAAGCGCATGCAATCTGACGTCGATGGTCTGCGGCGTAAAGCTAAACTCACTCACTACGTAATTTCTACACGGAAACAATACGTTGACATGGAAATATATACGTTAACGAATTCGAAATTTCATTAAATAATCTGTTATATTGGGTCTACAACTTAATTGCAATCACAGAACACAATTCAGTGACAGTATATTGCTATTACTGTTATATTACAAAGTCGGTTATACTATAATTCTTTCTGTAAAACGGTGGTCAGGTGTCAAATTAGGTCGAGGTGGGATATCTCGGTCGAAGAATCTGTAAAATCCCCTCGTCTATATTTTTGCGAGATCACGGATATAGGCTTGGCCTTTTGTCGTAAAGACAGCATATCCTCCCAGAATTGAGTTAACTTGGAAGATTCTATACTCTAGTTAACCCCCAAAACATGTGAATACGTTCTTGCATACAGTAACCCGTGAAGATCCGGGTTAGAATTGGTCTTCAGTAACTCGTGCTTGTCGTAAGAGGCGACGTGACTTGGTTGACATGCCATTGTATCCAAGCTTCCTAGATCGATCAGGCTGTTACTCGAGTCCATACTGCCGCCATGTAAGCCGTGTGACGTTAAACGACAAATATAAGATAGTCTAAATAATTACAAATGTATTACTGTGTTAGATTCTACTGAATCGAATCGTCATAGAATCGGTGTAACAATTTCAAACTTTCACTAATTTAATGTACTGCTGTAAGACTGCTCATAATGGTTGGTCTGGATATGGAGAGAACCGGTTTAATTGACATTTACTTCTGTTGCGCATTTGGGGCGGTGGGGTAGATTGATAGTTAAAGCGTCCGCTCGTCACGCTGAAGACCAGAGTTCTATTCCCCACATGGGCACAATGTGTAAAGTCCATTTCTGGTGTCCCCCGTCGTGATATTGGTAGAATATTGCTAAAAGCGGTGTAAAATCATACTCACTCACTGAACATTTCCGTTCCAGCCGTCGTGTTTTGCGAAGGCATCGGGGCGCAGACGCCGAGATCAGCCAGGTATTTGTCAACAGTTCAATGAGAAAGTATTGACGTTTTTTAATGAATAAGTTTTCCAAGTAGAAACGAGTCCATGGGAATGTTTCCACTAGTGGAACTGAGCACAAAGGCGCAATGTCGCTATAGTAACCGATCCTTGTAATGCTATTGGATAAGAAGCCGGACCGGCGAAAGAGGAAATTGTATAAGATTAAATGAACATGTTTTCTCCTCTGCCCGTTAATTCTAGAAACTGTAGTTGCTGGGGTTTCAGTTTTCCTAGCATATTTGTCCATGATGGCAGAACAAACCTTCCCAGTCAGCATAAGCCCGTAGAACTAGCACCTAGTGTACCTGAGGCATCTCGGGACATCTACGTTCCCAGATCATATTTAACGTTAACCTTATTACATTACTCCTGTTCAAAGAATTGTTTATTTGTTTCAGGTGAGAGTACTGGGACATTTCTGTATGGTTCGAAGGGCCATATCGCGAACGCAGTGACGTTGACTAGTGATCCTGTTAACGTCCAGAAGATAATGGCCCCAGTTCAACTACTCAAAGCTCACCGGTCACGTGTTCGACACAACCTGTAAACTGTACCTAATTGGTGGTTGGGTTAATAAAATTATAGAAAAACACTTACACAAGAAGTCTCTGCTCTATATTTGACCATATACTATAATATTCCGCCGAGTCTGCTGTAAGCCGTTTAGCTTCAACTACCCGTGAAGGTCCGGTTATAACTCGTCTTCAGTAACCCATGCTTGTAAGAGGCGACTAACGGGACCGGGTGGTCAGGCTCGCTGACAGGGTTGACACATGTCTTCGTATCCCAATTGCGCAGATCGATGTTGATCCCTGGATTGTCTGGTCGAGACTCGATTATTTACAGACCATCACCATATAGCTGGCATATTGCTGAGTGTGGCGTAAAACTAAACTCGCTCACTCGCCTTCGTCAAGTCTCCTTTCTGGCAACAAATAGGAAACGACCCATCGATTTCAAGCGGACAACAGTGTGTACGCAGACCGTCCGTTTATAAAGACTTGTCGGAGGAAACCACTATTGGTACGTGTGAACTTTATGACTAGATTAAGTGTTAACTAAAAATCGATAAAAAGGACCACCAATCAGAATGGCTGTCAACACTATTTACATTATCAGGACAAAAGCAGCATATAATATACTACTCACACTTTGCTAAGGATCACCAAAATTCCCAACTTAATTACTTAAACAGATTTATAATTTGAAATTGTATCCATGTAACACTAGATAAATAATGAAATGGTAACCCCTCTTTAGGCAAACAGACCTTTAATCTAACCTTATGCACTTGATATTAGTAACCATAAAAAATGGTTTTCATGGCACAAAATCAACCGTTTTTGCAAATCATGGAACGAGTCATTGACAAGTACAAAACACCTTTTTGAATAGCAGGTATAGGATCCACAAGATGAAATGACATACTGAAACCTAGGATCCATGCTTACAATAAGCTTAGATATTTAAACCAAATTAGACCCCACAACATGGTTTTCTGTTGAATCACTGGTTTGATCCTTAGCAAGTGTAAATAGTATATATAATGGCATTTGTAGTGGCCGAGGACAACACCGGCCGCGCAAATATTGGCGAGTCTAAGTTTATTGCCCTTAAACCTAAAATCTTGCATATTGGCGCCCCAGTTTCGTAATTTATGCACCCAAACAAGGCAATATTAACATTGGCGCCCTACATCTGGATAGCACAGTATGCACGATATACAATATACGTTATGAATAAGCTCTGCTGTGCACAGACAGCGTATTGGTGTGGTACAAACCACAGGAAAATATCTTACTGCATGCATTTCACCAGATGTTTTCAACCATATCGGGCGAATGGGTTTCTTTATTTACTCAAAATACATTTTCCGAAGCTACAACTTTGAATGAAAATGCCATTAATTCAGATTTTAAGGAACCTTTGAATGGAAGTATTTCGAATGTCAATTTTGATATCCCTCTGCAAGGAGACAAATCATGTAGATACAGTTGAGATTAGTTCTTCGGATGAGGAATTGCTGCGTGAGAGTCGCAAAACCCAGAACCGGCATTTGACCAAATGAATAGTACAGCAGATGATGACCTGATGCTTGTTTCTCGGCAGATAGAAAATGAGAATGATCAAACAACTACCAAACGTTTTGAAAACCCCCGTTTGTGATGATCAAACAACTACCAAACGTTTTGAAAACCCCCGTTTCTGATGATCAAACGTGGAAAAACTTGCAAAAAATGAAAACACAGAAGAAAGCAAGTGGACAGTGCGGATTTTCGATTCATGGCAACATGAAAGGAATGGGTTTAAATCCCAGTTAGGCAGCAAATTATCTAAAGGTAATGTTAATAACTCGCCATTCCTGAAAAATGGCGCCGAGGCCCACTATTAAGGAACGGAGAGTTGCAAGGATATTACCCTTCATAAATTACAAAGTATTGGTAATTAAATGTCTGAAACTATCAAAGTCTTACGTTTGAAACTGGTACACATCGCCCCATTCCTGAAAAGTATTGGAGCAAGCAGACCATGGAATAACGTCACAAATAATATTTAATAAGATATTCTGAAGATCTGAATAGAGCGCTGAGTCGTGTTTTACGCAATATTCCGATATTAAGGTACCTTTTTAATTGTTGAACCGATAATAGCTCAAATAATCAGGGCTGCGCAAAACATTTGTTAAACATTCTAACATTAAATCCTATAGATTTTGCTATTCCAACAAAGTCTTCATCCTACAGAGACGGGAGCAAACTACTTGAAATACACTTATCTCAATATCAAAAGTTGTTTGGAGAGATTTATCCGAATCGTGGCCAACTATGCAATTTTTACAAGTAAATGATATTGACACTGAAACTCCACAGCAATATATGTGGTCAAACGACAATGTCACCTTAGGTCAAAAGCCTATTTATAAACTGTACTTGAAGGGAAAGACCGCCTCCGTGGTGTAGTGGTTAGAGCGTCCGCCCAGAGAGCGGAAGGTCGCGGGTTCGATCCCCGACCGCGTCATACCAAAAGACGTTAAAATATGGTACTTGTTGGTCCCTGCCTGGCGCTCGGCATTAATGGGTACAACAAGGACTGGTTGGCTCGGAGTCAGCATAATGTGTCTGAATGGGGTATTCATGCTTCACTGCGGCATGGTATCTCCGTGGGCTAGCACTATTAAACCAGCTTAAGTCCGGGCTAGTACAAGCAGCCGCATATACACATACACACGCATGCACGTCGTCATATGAGCGAAATATTCTCAAGCACGACGTTAAACCCAATTTCACCTCACCTTGAAGGGAAATGTTAAATTCATTAATGGTCTACTGAAAAAAGAGTAATTTTCTTACCTATGAGGAGTTAATTTCCTTATACAATATAAAGACTCTTAGAACATAGGAGTATCAACTTAATCAAATCATACCTACTTTACTCTGTGAAAAGCAGAGGAGCCATTTATTCCTAATAATATACATATTATTCTTTACAAAGAACATAAAGGATACAAGATTTTCTACTGTCCTGTACAGGAAGCATACATGACAAGAAAAGCTAAATAGTCAACTCGAGGGATATCAAAGTAGATATATCAGAACAACTCTGGAAAGTTTTTAACTTTGTAACTTTCAGAAAACTTGTAATACATGGTTAAGATGGCTTCAATATAAAATTGTCCAAAGAATCATTACAACAAACAAGGATTTATTTAAACATAAACTGATACAATCCGCTTCTTGTACATTTTGTAATATTACAATCGAATCAATTATCCACATATTTTTTGAGTGTGTACGTGTGAAAAACGTGGCAACAACTAAAAGCCTGGATTGAAGGAACCGGTACAAGATTAATTCTCAATGCAAAACGTATATCTTTGGATATAAAGAAATACGATATGATGTATTAAACCTGATTATCATCGCAGCAAAATACTATATATATGCAAAGTGATGTTCTAATTCACATCCACAGTTTGTTGGATTAAAAGATTACCTACACATCCTGTACAAAATTGACATTGACTGCCTTTTCACACTGTAACTACAATAAATTCTTCACCTTTTGGTCATCTGCCACAACCTCTTCACACAAATTACAATAACAATGTGTTCTTCTGGCCTTGTATCACCCTACGGATTATTTACCACCCGTGTCCGTATTTTGTGTATTTACATGTACCACAAACGCAACAATTATGTACCCATCATAAAGAAATAAACCGCCTCCGTGGTGTAGTGGTTAGAGCGTCCACCCAGAGAGCGGAAGGTCGCGGGTTCGATCCCCGACCGCGTCATACCAAAAGACGTTAAAATATGGTACTTGTTGGTCCCTGCCTGGCGCTCGGCATTAATGGGTACAACAAGGACTGGTCGGCTCGGAGTCAGTATAATGTGTCTGAGTGGGGTATTCATGCTTCACTGCGGCATGGTATCTCAGTGGGCTAGCACTATAATGCCAGCTTCAGTCTGGGCTAGTACAAGCAGCCGCACATACACATACACACGCATGCACCTCGTCATATGAGCGAAATATTCTCAAGCACGACGTTAAACCCAATTTCATCTCACCTCATAAAGAAATAAAGTGATTTTAAAAAGTCTGTTCAAAATCTAAAACTGTACACTTCAGTTGTGGAACGCGGCTGTGCTAGAGTGATATTTGATATGTAATAAATTGATGAAAACATTTTGAGTTTTTGTTTCTGTTATGGGGGTATTACTGTTTGGATTCAGCGTTAGGACCGGGTCAGTAATAGGGCGCCAGTATTTGAAAGTGAGGCGCCAATACAGGAGATAAAGTGGCCAATATACCAAGCTAGGTCGCCAATAAACGAAAGACACGAGCTTCCCATTCCATCCTTATTGGAGGGATATGTTGCGTAATGGAGGCAATTTTAAGTCTAAAGGATATTATGGTCGCTAGATATCGATTATGAAGCACACACAATCTGACGGCGATGTTTCCAACATGCATTAATAGGAGTGAGTGAGTTTAGTTTTACGCCGCACTCAGCGATATTCCAGCTATATGGCGGCGGTCTGTAATTACCGGTAATCAAGTCTGGACCAGACAATCCAGTGATCAACAGCATGAACATCGATCTACGCAATTGGGAACCGATGACATGTGTCAACCAAGTCAGCGAACCTGACCACCCGATCCCGCTAGTCGTCTCTTACGACAAGCATGGGTTACTGAAGATCAATTCTAACCCGGATCTTCACGGGTTGTATCAATAGGAGTAGCCATACCGTGAACAATACAGAATTGCGCGATGAGACTTTGCGATACTTGGTTCATATACATGACCGCCCAGTTATGTTTATCCACGTTTGTCAACTCCAGCGTTGTCTTAAACCAGTATCCAAGCAACTTTGACCTTTTTCTTTATCTTTTTTTTTCTTTGTAATGGAGGCCATAGGCCCAGGCTACACTTCAGGATTTCAGAGCGGTACATATGTGCATATATAGTTCAGAAGACAATAAGTTAATTTACAAAGTATGCAAAAGGAAATATGATATTATTGGCATAGAAGTGAATCTCTAAGTTTCATTGCATTGTGTATATAAATAGCTAGGTTTTTTACAGTATATGGATTGCCAGTTGACGTGAGCATATTAAACTTATGAATAGTGGGATTCGAATAAAGGTTATGTGGTAAATACAAACATCTCAGATTTTGATAACATTTACATACCAAAATAAAATGGAATTCATTTTCAATAAAGTTATCTTTACATACAAAACATAATCTATTTGACCTACATAACTGCTTTATGTTCCCCGCACCAAGCTCTCATGCCGTGCTATCACTGAAGGCAGGGCGAAGAGGGCGTAATACACACTCGCTCATTTTCGACACAGACACGCATATCATTTGCAGACATAGTTCAGTGATGTTCCTCTCAACAACAGAGCTGGGTCATATTGAGTGACCCCATACTGTAACCATAAATTAATTAATGTACGCTGACGTAATGGTTGGTCGTGGTTTTCGGGTTTTTTCTATAAAGGTTGAAGCATGCCGCGGTTGTTGTACAAGCCTAGTAAGGTTTGATCACGTCGTTACAATGTAACTGAGTCGCCGAAACAGATTGTAGCTTGCACGATGTGCGACTGGAGTGCAAAAGCCTCACCCTACAAAAACTCGTCACACGTTTCCTAGTACACTACGATGGCTAACTGACTCGTTAGAGTGAATTTTAAACATAAGATATTTGAAGATTTTGCAAGGGCTAGTTATACACGTGAATCTTATGCGAAAGAAGTGACTTTGGTTGTTGGTCAAGCACCGATGGGTGTGTGAGTGAGTTGAAATTTATAGTCACATTGGCAATATTTCAGCCATATCGTAACTAAAAACAAGTGATAATTTCATAATATATAAAGGTAAATTATAAAACCCTGTAGACGAAGGACAGTAAACGAACTAGACTAACACAGAGATCAATTTAAAACTAGTAAGTAAATCTAAAACATATAACTATAGATGACAATACAATATAAGAACAGACTATAGATTGCCTGTAACCGAAGGTAGATCACCATACTAAGTACCATGGGGACTTGTAGTACATTTGCTTCCTACATGGACCAAGCCCCGATGAGGTCATGTTGCGAGATGTATTGGTCAATCGGTTGACGGTATCTACTAGCAGATGAGGACGATCCTGGTACCCCATGTGATGAAAGGCTCAACGTCAGGCATATGTTGTGTGGTCTTTCAGTGTTAAGGGGTTCACACTGTTTCCGTTTGCTGGGTGCTGTTTTCCGTTGTAAATGGACGTCTCTTCGTACGAAACTTGAAAAATGTTCTGTTTCATGTAAATATGCATGTGTATAATTAATTCCTTTTTTTATGTGTGGTGAGACATCTATGGTTTAATCTGATTATTGAAGCCAAAACCGAAGGTGTTGAAGTACCCTTTGATAAGATATAAGATTGTCCCCATATGTGGAAATGAAAGTCCTCACCTTCAGTCCGTCTCATTTGAGACCGATGAATTGCTCACTAACACAAAATCTAATAAATGCAACAAAACCAAATTTTGCGCAGTCACATGAAATCGACAGACGAACTGAGATGATTTGTCTCATAATTTTGGACAACCGAATAAAAAGTTGTTCCAACAAACGACTGGGGGGTGGGGGAGGGAGAGGGCCGCACTTGCAGAGTAATCAACAACCGTGTGTAGTGTAATTTCAATATCACACGTGCAACTCGCACACCGGGCCCCCCTCGTAAAAATAGCTGTAAGTGACAACAAAATAATTATCGTTTTTTCAACACCTTTTTTTTGGCTTTGGTGCAATTAATGGATTTTGTGTTAGTGAGCAATTCATCGGTCTCAAATGAAATCAAACGGACTGTAGTGTGTTTCTCCAGCTCATTGCTGAGATATGTTAAATACTCTCTGCTGTTGCGTACAACCAGTACCTAGAATGATGACGTCAGTGCAGCTGGGGGACTTCTGTGGATGTATAAATTTATCTAGTGGCCATAGCTGAAAAAATCCGGTCCCTTTTTTTTTATTTCAATTTCCTGCAGTCTGTAAAAATCATTACGTTTCAAGGTCACTCCTGTCATGTACCATTCGCCCAACCGTAGTGTCTTTATAAACATACTGAATTTGTTTAGATTCAATACGAGGTGCATATCAGATATCATATATCCCTTCTTCTAATGTATGTTGTCCATTTGAGTTGGAAATAAGTTTAACATGTTCGACAAATGCTGACTCATATTCATGTACCTGGAAATGAAACCATGAACGCCATTCAAGTAATGTATCTTGTAGTTATCACAAACCCTTTCCTTCAAGTTAAAGAATGCACTGCACGTTTTAGTGGTATCTTGTCCGCCTCCGTTAATACACGGGATATGAAACTGAAAGAAATACGCATCAACTTAACTTGGCATTGTAGAAGTGGCGAGTAAATACAACTATCAGGACACCGTCGTGTTCCACGTTGCTAAATGGAGTAAACAAAACGTTGCTATCCATAAAGTCTGACATTTCTAGTCTATAATCAATATTACAGTATGGGGATTCATGATCACCTTTCTGATTTAACCGTAACAGATACTGCCCATGTCTTATTGCTTTAGTGCAGGAATGAACACATCACCTGCTGCTACCACAACAACCCCAATGATAATGATGGCATTAACGATTTCTACTTTCCAACAAAGTCTTTAACGTGATTTGGGTTCGGTGCAGGCAAATAGGAGCTAATTGTCGTGATTTACTTGCATCGATAATTGACATTAAACTAAGAGCTCAAATGAAAGGCCAAGCAGTCGATGGAAATGCTAATCATTCAATGAACGAAGTTTCATCCAAGTCAGCGTCAGTATCAGCACGACGCCATGTTGGTGCACCTTCTGCTTTCACTTAACTGGCAGTCAGTTCTGGTTTTACGCACGCAGGAGCTAGGTGAGTCGTTTTAGGTTATCATTACGTTATTGGTTGCAAGACAGTAACATTGGATATAACCAAAGCAGTGTATGGGTACCCGGTAGAATGAGATGGTGATGGTGACTGTTAACGTATTAGCGTAAATAGCATTCTACATTTGGAACAGAGAAGGTATATGGTGTGCGCACTGATCCACACAACCTTGTGTGCGGAAGTGCAATGCGTATACACAAATAATCATAGTCCTGACAATGATCCACACAACCTTGTGTTCGGAAGTGCCATGCATATACACAAATTATCATAGTCCTGACAATGTTCTACACAACCTTGTGTGCGGAAGTGCCATGCATATACACAAATAATCATAGTCCGGACAATGTTCTACACAACCTTGTGTGCGGAAGTGCCATGCATATACACAAATAATCATAGTCCGGACAATGTTCTACACAACCTTGTGTGCGGAAGTGCCATGCATATACACAAATAATCATAGTCCTGACAATGTTCTACACAACTTTGTGTGCGGATGTGCAATGCGTATACACAAATAATCATAGTCCTGACAATGTTGAAACCACATGGCTTGCAGAGCCGCTCCTATCTATGGTTTCAATCTGTTACCCACGATGGAGCGCACTGTATCACGAAAGAAAATGTGTATAAAGAAACATTTCGTTTGCGTTTGTATATGATGGCGAGTGAAATATGAGTATGCGATTCTTGTGGCAACGTAATTCAGACGAAAATAGTACCTAGGTTTTTATATAGTCTATCGTAAAATTTAGTAATGTCAGCACTGTTTGACGTTTGGCACTACTCATAACATGTACACTATCCATCTGCGTGTACAGCCAAACACGCTGTGTCGAAGTCGAAGGAACCTACGTAAACACTTCTACTTATCCAAGGTTCGATACATCTGCAGAATGGTTACTTAAGAAGTAATCAGCAGAGACCATACTCTCACTTTACTTTCAGTTGGATAAATCAACGTTCCACACAACGGTGTTTGAAGGTGCCAAAAAACATTACAAAGATTTCGTTTTCTCTTGGGGTTCCATTTCGAGCATGTGTCAAGTCTTAGTTTGTGCTGAAAGCGCCAATGCTCATGACGGACACGTTCTACAAAACGTCCCTATACTATGTGTGGTATCTTTTAGTAATGTCGAGATCCAATACTTTCTGTCATGTTTCTGGGGCCAACTCTGATAGATTCCGGGAGGACTACGACCCAGTATTGTCATCCTTACCATCAGAAACGTGTGATTATAGTCCCTGGTTTATGGTGCCCCGATTACTCCTGTTTCAGTTCTTTTAACTGCCTCGTCCAACACCGGTGGGGTGTTACCGGGACATGTTTGATGACCTATTCACAAACTACAGTACTGATTACCAGTTCATTCAAAACATGTTTGCAATGATTCTCATAGTTGTGACCGATCATATATTGCTGCAAAAGTCTTAAGTTAGAATGAACATCGGGCAAGATATACTGAGCGTCCGATAAACTTATATGTTTCAAAGATGTGTTAGTGATCATGTGAACATGTTTACCACGATATGGGTTCTAATTCAATGTATGGCAATGTTAAGCTAGTGTTTGTCAGAAATAACAACACTTAACGACTGCAACAGTGTTGACCTAACTTTGTCTCATCATCTGTGCCGTAAGAATCCATTCTGTCATTCTTAGTGGGATGAGTGAGCTTAGTTTTTAGTTGCACTCAGCAATATTCCAGCTATAAGGCAGCGGTTTGTAAATAATCGAGTCTGGACCAGGCAATCCAGTGATCAAGAGCACGAGCGTCGATCTACGCAATTGGGATACGATGACATGTGTGAACCAAGTCAGCGAGCCTGACCACCCAATCCCGTTACTGGCCTCTTACGACGAGCATGGGTTACTGAAGATCAATTCTAACCCGGATCTTTATGGGTCTCATTCTTTGTGGGATGACACACCTGTAATTTTGTAAACTGAGAAATGATTGTATTACCTCAGTAAATGATTCCACACGTGACATATACTTAAACACTTGAGCAAACTTAAACATCCGTGTTAGAATTGATCTTCAGCAACCCTTACTTGTCAGAAGAGGCGACTAAGGAGTTGGGTGGTCAGATCAGCGGACATTGATTATGCATGTTATCGTATTTCAAATGCATAGATCAATATTCATGATGTTAATCATTAGATTGTATGGTTCAGACTCGATCATAAGGAAGTTGTTTCAGATCCCTCCTTTGTCTTCTCCTTGGAAGAATCCGGAATCTACCATGTGGACTATGACATCAGTTCCACAACAGAGGAATTCCTTCTAACAAGCCTGCAAGATGTGGAGAAGGTGCTCACGCCCCACATCCACGTGCTGCTCATCTGTGACGTCACCACCACTGTTTCAGTCTTACGTCAATTGGTTAGTCATGTATCACATTCATACATAAAAACACAATGAACATAGAAGCCATGTTACTTCATAGCAGACAGAACGAGGCAACGCACTGATCTTACATGTATATTGTATATACGGGGGTTGACTGATCAATTCCCATCCTCACTTCGAAGACAAAAATGAGTGAGTGAGTGACTTAATATTTATCGTCACATCGGCAATATTTCAGCCATATCGTGACGGGTACAATTAATAATTATGTTATAGGTCAATAAAATTAGAAATTAAAAGCCTGTTGACGAACAGCAGTTAAACTACTAGTGCATCACAGATATCCATTTAAAACTAGTAAATAAATCTAAAACATTTTAACTAGAAATGACAAGACAATGTAAAAACAGGCTATAGATCAACAGGCCAACAATGGGAGGTAGATCACCGTGGGGACTTACAGTACATTTGCTTCCTGCATGGACTCGAAGACAAAAGCCTGATTCAGTTGGTGTCAGACAGGAATCAGTAAATATACAGGGGCCACAGACCTTTTGCACATGGAGAGGTGGTCGGCAGAAGCTACACATGGCCAGGGTAGCCATGAAAATGACCCCGATGGGGCCTATTGTGCTAGCAACACCGGCCAGTATGTAGATTACTCACGACATGTCATATTGGCAAATGACAGCGTAATGTTCCTTGGTCAGGAGTCATTGGTACATTCCGTTACGTCAGAAACTTAGACAATAAACTAGATAGACACTCGTTTGTTTCCAAAGCTTTTTACATTGTTAACATAAAACCAACAAAACCAATTCTATTATCATAAGAAATTTCTTCTCAATCCAGAGCTTTACGTATGACAAATACACGATGCCGTTTAAGAAGTAGTCAAAAAAGAGGATACTAAACGACTTTCCGTGTAATACCAATTTTATTGAACAAGTTAATGATTTTCACGAGTTTAATACAAATGGTATTTCACGGAACCGAGTTGAGTATTCTGTTTATTACTCTCCAACATAAAATGATAGAAACTGCCTACAGTGTGATGATTTTCATTTCAATTTTCCGCGAGTCAAGCAAGGTCTAATACCATTGCGACAGAGGCATTAGCTGTAACCAGTATGACGTCCTATGTCTAGCGATATTACACTAGTTTAATATTGCCGTGAAAATATTACACTGCAGTATCTTCCACGGGCGAGTAATAATGTAACATATGTTATGTCTCGGATTACACTTTCTTAGTAAGGCATCTCGACTCTAAGAGAAGTGGAAAGCTACAAAAAGGTGTGTTCTTCCTCAAGGAGAATGCTCGAGTACACAAATCAGTCACTGACATTTGGCTACAACTGACGAGGGTGGCGTTTCACTCCTTCAACTACCACCATATTCCCCTGATCTAACTCCATCAACTACCACCATATTGCCCTGATCTAACTCCGTCAACTACCACCATATTCCCCTGATCTAACTCCATCAACTAACACCATATTCCCCTGATCTAACTCCATCAACTACCACCATATTGCCCTGATCTAACTCCGTCAACTACCACCATATTCCCTGATCTAACTCCGTCATCTACCACCATATTCCCCTGATCTAACTCCATCAACTACCACCATATTCCCCTGATCTAACTCCATCAACTACCACCATATTCCCTGATCTAACTCCGTCAACTACCACCATATTCCCTGATCTAACTCCATCAACTACCACCATATTGCCCTTGATCTAACTCCGTCAACTACCACCATATTCCCCTGATCTAACTCCATCAACTACCACCATATTCCCTGATCTAACTCCGTCAACTACCACAATATTCCCTGATCTAACTCCATCAACTACCACCATATTGCCCTGATCTAACTCTGTCAACTACCACAATATTCCCTGATCTAACTCCGTCATCTACCACCATATTCCCTGATCTAACTCCGTCAACTACCACCATATTCCCTGATCTAACTCCGTCAACTACCACCATATTCCCCTGATCTAACTCCGTCAACTACCACCATATTCCCCTGATCTAACTCCGTCAACTACCACCATATTCCCCTGATCTAACTCCGTCAACTACCACCATATTGCCCTGATCTAACTCCGTCAACTACCACCATATTGCCCTGATCTAACTCCATCAACTACCATATATTCCCCTGATCTAACTCCGTCAAGCACTCGTCTGTTAAGAAACCCTAGGTAAACCCATTACGACGACATAGTAGACCCCAACACAATCATAGTTCTCTGTAGAGCTGAAAGGAGGTGTTCTGTCGTTCTTTCATCACCATTGGCAAAAGTGTATCAATGTAGATATTTTGGGTTTTCACATTAATATTTTTCGCTACGATTAAGCTGGTCCTCTATCTGTGTACACATTTTTACATGATAACTTCAACGTGAAAACTATATTTCCTTCACTAGTCTGGACTCTGTGGAACGAGATCCAACGCCTCTGTGGACTTCTGTCATATCGCACAGGTGCTGATTCTCGGACATCCGATGACTTACCTGTTCTCCTGACAGCAACATTCTGGTGGAGAACGTGGCGTTGTTGGAACCGCCTAAAGGACAGGTGAAGCATTTCTTCGTTGAATTATAAATTAATCAGGAATATATTTGTGAACTTGTTGATTTGCTTTAAAATGTCTTGTATGACACCACGTGGGTACAATGTGTGAAGACAATTTCTGGTGTTCTCTTCTGTAATATTATTGAAATATTGCTAAAAGCGGCGTAAACCATACCATATTCACTCGTGTATTATACCTTGAAGGGAATCATATCTAGTCTGGATCCAGTGATAGATGGCCTGAAGTAACATCTCGCCTCATGAGTATGATGAAACATAGGCACCAAGCAAGCAATTTGTAATCCTAATATTAGTGTTTTGTGGACATGAAAATAGGGCATTACAGGTGTTATATCTCTTACACTTCTCTTCAATCTTCTTTTAATGCACCGTAATAGCTATGTGGATATGTTGATGGCACGTTCCATATGCCAAAATTTAAACCTGAGAGCAAACTTCATACATTATAAACCGCTGTTAATAGCAATAATCTGCACGAGATATCTCAAATTTATAACATGTAGGTTGCTATTCCTTCCAAAGAAAGAAATTGTCCTAACAGTGTTGTGGCATAGCCTAGTGGTTGAAGCGTTCGCTCGTCACGCTGAAGACCCGGGTTCGATTCCCCTCATGGGTACAATGTGAGAAGCCCATATCAGGTGTCCCTTGCAGTGATATTGCTGGAATATTGCTAAAAGCGGCGTAAAACCCAAATCACTCACTCCTAACTGTGTTCTTATATATCAATTATATATACTCTTGACCTTTTATAATGTTTTTCTCTAGCATTGATATCTTTGCAATAACACATAAAGTATCAATTTTAATTTCACAACACTGGCAGCTCAAATAAACACATATATATATATATATATATATATATATATATATATGATATATAACCAAATGTTATGTTTATTTAAAGTGAGTTTTAAACTGAAATTTCAAATTGTCATTTTATAACCGTTTACTTTAATTACTGTTTAAAAACCCAACTACGTCGCATTCTTCTGATAGTGATGTACTTAATGTCGAAAAGTAATTCTTTCTGGATTAAGGATAGCATGAACGAACTGTGAAGACATCACCGGTAAACTCAAGAATGCAACTAAACCTGAGATAAGTACATGAAAAGTGTTAGCCGTTATCAATGCATACACATGATTGAACATTTTCGTGTTTATAATCGAATGGATTACAATATCTTTTCCGAATGTCTATCTGCCTATTATACTAGCAACACCGGTTAGTATGTCAATAACCGACAACATGGTGACGTCTGACTGACAAATGACAGCGTATTTTGTCTTGGTGCGGATGCATTTAAAATAATAATAAAATGCAGATTTCTGCATGCGCCTTTTCCACGTCAGCAGATATGCTCAAGGCGCAACAATGACAGATTAAAAGAGTCTCCCACATTTATACAGCAATATGTACACTTCCAAAATAGAGTTCCTAATAATACATTGAAAACAGGTATGTTTTGAGTCCTGACTTGAATGTGGCAATACTATCAGAAACTTTCAGATTGTATGGGAGTGAATTCCACAAGGTTGGGGCTGCATATGAAAAAGTCCGGTTTCCAAAAGTTTTAAGCTTGAAGTTTGGCACGAACAGAAACTCCTGATTGGATGATCGAAGGCAGCGCTTGTTTGAGTAAGGAGTAAGCAGGTCAGAGAGATATGGGGGGAGCAAGTCCGTGACGGGCCATGTAGGTCAAGCAGAGGATTTTGTAGTCGCTTCTTGCCTTGATGGGGAGCCAGTGCAACTGTTTAAGAACAGGTGTGATGTGGCCATGTTTGGGAATGCGACTGATAATACGTGCGGCCGTGTTCTGCACCTTCTGTAACTTATCCAATAGCCTCTGACTGATCCCAAACAACAAGCTGTTGCAGTAGTCGAGCCTTGAAATCACAAGCGCCCGAACTAAGGCATGGGTGGCTTCAGCTGTAAGATATTGACGGATGTTGCTGATGGAGCGAAGATGGAAATAGCAAGTCTTACAGATGTTGTTCACCTGCGTTTCCATTGACAGTGATGTATCAAAGTATATGCCTAGATCTTTGACAGATGAGCTTATAGGAACAACTGCATCGGCGATGGTTAGGTTCTTAATGGGACATCTTGAAATTTGGTGACTTGTTCCTACCAGAAGTGCCTCAGTCTTCGTGTCATTGAGTTTAAGCATATGAGTTGTCATCCAGGACTTGATTTCCCCTGTGCAGTTTGTGAGTTCTTGAAGTGACTGATTTAGATTTTGCAGTGGTATTTTCTTGAGGAGTTGGGTGTCATCTGCGTAAGAGTGATGCGACATGTTGTGGACTGATGTGATGTTGGCAACATGACCAGTATACAGCAGGAACAGCAACGGTCCCAAAACAGATCCCTGTGGTACTCCATGTTTGAGAGTAATGCTGTCAGATCTGTCTTTCCCTATCATTACACACTGCCGTCTGTCACAGAGATAGGAGCTTATCCAGTTCAGTACTATGCCGTCAATTCCATACTGGGTTTTCAGCAGATTTAAAAGGATACTATGGTCTATGGTATCAAATGCTGAGGAGAGGTCTAAAAGGACCAATGCTGCTATGTCACCCCCATCTACATTCCGTCTCAACTCATCACTAACTTGTACTAAAGCTGTTTCAGTACTATGACATTGTCGGTATGCAGACTGATGCTTGTCCAATAGGTTATGATTGTCCAAGTGTTCCTTTAGCCTGATACTGACAGCCCTTTCCACAACTTTTGAAAGAAAAGAGAGATTCGATACCGGGCGGAAATTCTTGAAATCACTACTATCCAAATTAGGTTTCTTCAGTAAAGGCTTAACATTTCTCGGAGAGTACACTCCGTTAGGTCAGAAACTTTGACAATGAACGAAGTAGTCAAACATTCATTCATAGGCGCATCCAGGAATTTTCAAAGCGGTGGGGAGGGGGTTGGGTGTGTGGATTGGTGGAGGTGAGTTCGAACCCTCCTTCCCCCTTGGTTCCGTCCATGTTCATTCATGCGTGTGTGTCTGGTAACAGGGACGTGACATAAAGTCAAGGATGTGGACACTGATGTTTTACCCGAGTGGACGTGCTTTCACAACAGTTGCTCTCTCTGACGAAACAGACACAAATCTTACAGAAGTGTTCCCCAATGTGAAGTTTGGTTACAACGGCCGACTGCTAACTGTCGTAATGAAGGTAACTGACGCTGATATGTGTTTGGTACTAAAATCATTATTACAAGAGTAATGTTCGCAAGTTCGCAAGGTAAGAGGCGACTAAAGGAAAGGAATAGGGTGGTCAGCCTCGCTGAGTTGGTTAATAAGTGTCATCGTATCCCAGTTTCGTAGATCGATGCTCATGCTATTGACCACTGGGTTGTTTGGTCCAGGCACGATCATTTACAGACCGATGCCATATAGCTGGAATATTGCTGAGTGCGACGTTAAGTGCAAGCAAACAAACAGCAATGTCCTCACGAAATACATAAAATAGTTATACACATAAAAAAAAGTATCGCACGCCTTTGATTCTTAACCCCCATATAGCTCTATATATGCATACAATAAAACGGGTTTTCTAGTATATTTTTACCTGTCCAGCCATTTTAGATATACACGTGCCATGATCAAAGGCGAGTCTCATGTGCAGTACGTGTACCTGTCATTAAACAAACATCAAATTTCAGTAACTGTCCTTACAGCTCCAAACCCTAGTTTTGGAAGCAAATATAGCCTCCTCTGCTGATAACTGGTGAAATATGTCACGTTACTGGTATGTTGAATGCTGGGATGTAAATGAGGGCTATTGCTTAGAGATGTTGGCTATCATCCATTGACTATCAGTTGATTGCCCAGAAAACATCAGCAATATAATGGCGTTAAGGTCCGTCAGTGTTCAGGTCGACAACGAGTGACAACTCCAAGAGAGAATAAAATCCCTTCAGAAAAGAGTGGCTTCAACATCGTCGTTTGTCCAAAGGAACGGTTCAAAATTACCTAAAATCGGCCCGGTATACAATCAGAGTTCTATCAGAACTCCTTTGCTAACCCCAGAACACAAAGCAGCACGAGTAGCTTGTGGCAAGCAATGACGTCATCGGAATTTGACCTCTTGGGAAGAGTCCACTTGTCGGACGAAAGTCGATATATTTTGATTATGTGCATGGTGCAGAAACACTGCATATGAACAACAGTATATCTTGGAACAAGTGCTGTTTGGCGGGCTTCATTGGCGGTGTGGGGTACCTCTTATATGTCTATAAACTCGATCTGGTGACGATCAGAGAAAATCTCAAAGAAGAACAGTACACCACGGATAACCAAGACAGGGTTGTGCCACATTTCGATGAACATCCCATGAACACAAGGCCAGACATCATGGACGACATGGCCACATCGTGGACGTGGTGATATTTCTCACGTAATTGTGAAAGTAAAGGCAGTAGCAACCCTACCTTGGATCACTAGGAGTCAAGATCTCCAATAGAGCATGTTTGGGACATTATGGGTTGCAGAATACGCCAGAGAGATCCTCATGTAATTCTCATGTCTTGGAACAAGCCCTCCATCAGGAATGGAACGCACATACCTCAACGTCAATTTCAACGTCTGATACAGTCAGTGAGGAGCAGGGTCAGAGATTGTATTGCAGTTGGCAAAGGTGACACCAGATATTGACACTGTAGTCGGTTATTGATACTTACGTGATTTCTTGAGGACCAAAATCCTGAAAATGACATTACCCGTTAACGTCATGGGACCCTCGTTACAAAATGAGTAAATGTTTGCCATGTTTGCTTCCCATGTCATGTCCGTACTTTTCGTTTATATTTGCCATTTAATTATTCCTCGAGTGCTGAGTTATCCAGTAACTTAAATTTAGGTCTGGATAAATTCCGTAGCTATCATGGTAACGGTAACATATTGATACCCAGCATAAATATCCAGCGCCTTGAGCGTGCACTAGTGCGTGGATATGTGCGCTATATAAATATCCTAAAATAAAAAAAATAAATAAAAAAATATGGGTATTGCGATGCTTTTTAACATGTGCATACATACCTGTTAATGAAACGTTAACAGCTTAAAAATGCATGTTATTTCCCTTTACCTTCAGAACAATAGCTATGAGTATGGCTACGAGATAATAGATAAACGGAGAGTGTCTGGTTATTCTTTCCGAATATTGAAGCTGTTGGCACAGGATATGAATTTTAGGTGAGTTTATTTACATACCCTTATAATATACACTACAAGGTACTGCAACCGCATGGACTTGTTATAGTGTAACACAGAACATTATGAAACCTTCCAGAACCGTTACACTATGTATAAGGGGCAGTCTTTTGCCTCGGCCATCTCACATTACACGAGGACCAGTAGTTCTGTGATATCTTTCACCCTGTATTCGCGGCTAAGGGGTAAGTTAGAAGACTGAACGCTGCTGTAATGACGTCAATATCATTACCACTGCCTTCATTGTTATAATCACTGCTTTTACAATGTATATCATACTGACGCTCTATTTTGTACTTCCATTGTAATTCACTGTATACTGATACAATATAACGTAGTTACGTTTAGAATACAAGTGTTAGTTATGCCACATTTTTGCTTGTTGTTTGTTGATTTCACTAATTCGGGGCGGTGGGGTAGCCTATCGGTTAAAGCGTTGACTCGTCACGCCGATGACCCGGATTCGAATCCCCACATGGGTACAATGTGTGAAGCCCATTTCTGGTGTCCCCCGCCGTTATGTTGCTGGAATATTGCTAAAAGTGGCGTAAAATCAAACTCAAGTCAAGTCATGTCATATGAAATTCCTTTATGGTTAACTTATTGTTTCATCTTGGGAATCAACAAGTAATACTGGCGTGATCCCATTTCGGTTGTTAATGAGAAATATTTAGTGTTCATTCAAGGAATGGGTACAATTCCTGAAGCTCCACTCAATGTGTCTGTAATATTGTTAAAATCGACGTACCATACTCGCTCAATTATTCGCCCTAAGAACGAAACAGATTACCAGCTCATATACTGACGAGGTATATTGTTTCCTGTTGAACTGGTTCTGGATATCATTACAGTACAGCGAGGAGAACATTTCTCAACTGCTTAGTTTGATTTCACAGGTGCGGTTGCTTTTACAGCACAAACAGAAACGAGTTCTTAAGACCCAAACATGAATGAATGAATGTAACGAAAAGTAGCACAGTAAAGGTACAAATGTAAAAATCTCAATCAGAGCACATAAACGTTATTTCACATATTCACAATCACAGGAAAAACGATACTGGTTGTTAAATACATTTTACAATCAAAGAAATAATGCGTTTAGTTTTTTCGATTCATGGCTGAAAAATGGCACTATCTATCACTGAAACAACAATATTGATTTATCGTTTTCAAATATGTTTCAGAAACACTTGTAGTTATATATGCGTCTTCTATAACAACGGAACGACTTCGTTCCTTGATAGTATTTTCGCCTACTCGTAAAGACTTTTTTACTCCAAAGTTACAGAATTATACCGCCACGGGAGGATGAATGGGGCAAGAACATTAATGGTACCTGGACAGGAGTGTTTGGAATGTTGCAGAGGAAGGTAAGGAAGCGTTTAGATCAGCGTTCGAAATTAACGTCGGTCCTTAGGCCCGAAGCCGACTGAAAACCACTCGGACCCACAACTTTTGTTTTCTGCAGGTCCTTGTTGCCGACAACTTTTTTATGCCTCAGAAAATATCATTCAGTAATTTCAGTTTTTATCTCGATCGGCAGCTATTGTCTGTAAGTGAAACGACTATAATGTTCGAGGAAGTAATTTAGCAAATGTTGTCACATGTTTTGAATTACATATATTGTCACTAAAATATTGGGCCTGCACATTCTGATCAGGACCCACAACATTTTTATGATTCTGGGTCCTTAGGGCCTCCAGCTTTTCAGGGGTAAGGGCGAACACTGGTTTTGATCATTCGTAAAAAGCTGCTTCTTTAGATTCATAATATGACTGAAATTCTGCCGATGTGACTTAAACATTTAAATCACTCACTCACTCACTCACTCTAGTTATGGTATGTAAGTAATTTGCAAAGGACGTGCACATAAATGGTAGGTACCACAGATTCATTGACGTCATGACATGTGCCCATTAAAATTACATATTTTTATTTTCTAATTATTATCCAGTTACTTTAGAACAATATACCTTTCGAGAATAATTGTAGAAACTATCGAATACATTTTGTCATAAAGTATACAATGTAGTGAGGTTCTATTTGCCCATTAAGCATTCATGACACATTCTTCGACACTGTACTGTATTTCTGCAGGATAATTTAACCCTCTTTATGTAGGAAGCAGACTTGGCGTCGGACATCCTCACCATTCACACGGATCGTACTGACGTTTCCGAATACATTCTGCCTCATATCGATGAAAACAAACGACTGATCCTGTACAAGAAAGATACGGACGTAGATGAGGACCACCTGATGGTTCTTCTCCGGCCTTTCCAACCTGGTGTCTTTTCAATGTTTGGAGGGTCATTTGTAATATACATTGCTCTCCTGTCATCTGTGAGGTTAATTCACAAGGCAGGTGTACTCAGGAATTCCAAACCAAGCTCTACACTTCACGAAAATACAAAGACAGGAGCCCACCACACGGCTGTGCAACACAGACTGTTATGTTAACATTTTTGGAGGTTTATGGAGCAGCTCTTAAGCAAGGTATGTAAAAGTCTTATCGCAAACTTAATATTCACCCAATTTTCAAACCGAAATTTTCAAACAGATCGGTAGTATCGCCAGGTTTAAGTCAAAATTTTGTCATCTTAGATTCACCGTAAATAATGTCTGTTAATTGTCTACATAATAGACTGGTAACCCGTGAAGAAACAGATTAGAATTAATCGTCAACAAAGCATGCTTGTCTTTAGAGACTACTGACGGGATCGGGTGGTCAGGCAAGCTCATGTCGTTGTCTCCCAGGTGCGAAACACTCATCATAATGTCCGTCACCTGAGTCTCTGGTCCAAAATTGAATATTTACAGACCGACGTCATGTAATGGCCAATTGCTGTGTTCAGCGTTAAACAAGAAACACGCTTATGTGTATCAACTGCATACTACAGTTTGGCCTTTTGTACTGTCACGACTTCATGTTTAAGATAACTTAGAAAATCGTTGATCTGTTCAGCTTATGATGCACATAACATTCTGAATAGGATACATAACACTGCAGCGGTGCTCATGCAAATATTTGCATACAGGTTCGTCCTTAACTTTATCACACGACTCCGAACGGATCTTGACAGCGGGATGGTGGTTATTTACAACTATTATCTCTGCTGTCTACTGTGTGACCATGGTGGCATCCCTAGCAGTGAAAGTAGAAACACCACCATTTTCTAACCTGGCTGAATTAGTGTCCAGAAAGGATTATACGATAGGATATGATTCATCAAGCATCACCGAAAACGTCATTCAGGTAATATGAAAATCATATACATTATTGTCTTCTCTAATGTCCTTTACAACACGTGTCTGATGGTAACTACCATAACGTAGAGTCTTGACTAATGGAGTTAGTTGTCAATGCATTATTTATTTCAGAATTCCAATCTATCGTATATGGTGGCATTCAAACAAAGAACTCGTGACCTCTCCATCACAGACCCTGTTCTTCTCGGTAGCAACACCACCAAGCATTTGCAAAGGCTCCAAATGGGCAAATACGCTTATATCACAGGCATGTCAATCCTATCCGTGATTCGTTCTATGTGCGACGTGAGAGCGATTGATGCCGGATTTGGCGGTGAATTTACAGCTTCCATGTACCGAAGTCTTCACCTTTCAAACCCGACTTCCAGAAAACGTATGTCCATATGGTTAATTATAGCACATATATGGATATGACTGATAGATTTTACGTCATTCTGGGAGTACTCCATTACGTACCGTGCGGCTTGTTCACATTTCTAATTATTGGTTAATTCTTAGTCTGTGTCAGTCCTGAACCACGTTAATTTCCCTTCCACCCAGCCATCCCTGCAATACTAAAGCCCTAAATTAAGCATGTCTTGATTCCCTGAATCTCCCAATTCACTAGGGCTCCTTTTCAATTTAAATGGGTTCATTTGTCCCTATTAATATTATATATATATATATATATATATATATATATATATATTATTCCGGGATTAAACGTCAGTCTAGTAAATTCTGTGTGCTAACAGTGAAAACATTGACTAGTTTTATTGGAAGATATTGGAAAACGACACCCGTAAATTTTAATTTTATCAGTATGAAAATAAATATTGTCTGTCAATATCAGCGCAGTATTAGCAGTCTATATTATTTTTAGTTTTTGGAAAAGAAACCAGCTCTTATCTTCATTTGGTGATATGATTCATTAGAATATTGTGAGCCAATGTTATTGGCAGGTTATGTACATGTGCAATTGCTTTGTGAAAAGAAATCGGCTTCACCTTTGTCAGTTTATGGTCAATGGAATCAGATAACAACAATGTTTGAATACTCTATTTAACATCTTATATATTGTATTCTTCTTTCCTCCAGCATGTACATTCTCCGGGATCATGGCATCTTGGATCGAGAATATCAACAATGGATGCAGTCGATCCCACAAAAGATATGTCCAGCAGAGGAGTTCCCTCGAGGCTGTGTCGCTGATGAATATTGAGAGTGTCTTTGCAGTGGGAATCGGAGGGCTGCTGTGTCCTGACACTGACGGCAGAAATTGTTTGGCACAGGACAAAGCGTGACTACTTTAAAAATGAAAGGAGTTTGCTCGCGTTCATCTTCTTGTTGCCACGCGCTGCGCATGGAAGGATAACAATATATGAGTGAACACCTTCTTTATTATCACACCCTCCAAATCAAGCACCACTTGTTTGATAACGGTATTAGATCCTACTGCGCTCCTATTGTTGTAACGAAGTTGAACATCCATATCTTGTTGTCCTTCCTTAGTGATCCGAAATGTCTCTCAAAGGAGTTACCCCGGGTATAACAGGGAAATGAGAACGACTTAGGGAGCTGCTGGGTAGTAACACTTTTGTAACCCTCCCTATGGGGATTACAGCAGCCGCCAAAATGTTGATAGGCTGTTTTGGATATCCTGTAATTTCATTGGTTAATGACGCATTGAGAAAGTTCATTTGACCAGACATCTTGTGCATTAATCTTCCTCCACAACCAAAGCTCTGTCCCTCGAAAAACACAAAGTGTTCATTAAGAGATATATTTATTGATACAAATACCATTCACATGTGCGGTTTGCAATAATCAAATATGTACAACATAGAAACTAATTCCAATAGGTAGTAAATTACATATTAATTTGATTGACTAAAATTTCTGCCATCCCTGCATTTGAATAACAATGGCGACTTTCCTATCCTCGATGAAAGTGAACGATCTAGTGGACATTGACGGACATGTGGTTGGAAGACTAGGGAACAATAGGCATTGAACAGTTTGAACTGATCACGATTTGGTTTAACCTGTCTTTGCTTGCATTATTATTCATACCCTGGATACTTTGTCTAGTTGCAAATTGATTATTGTTGCTGAGAGGTAAATGTTACCATGATTGTATTTATTGTCGTAATGACTGCTCTTGTAATATATTTCCTTTATTATCTATGTTGTACTGCCATATTGATTCTTATTGATTAGTGATGTTAGACAGTTTTAGAATACAATTGTTGATTACATCACATAATTGTTGTTGGTGTCACAGCTGGATCTTTTAAGGAATAATTCCCGTTATAGTTTCAGCTTGGGAATCAACTCGTAACAATATAATATCTACCCGTGCATGTGTAACGAACCGCACTCAAGATCATTTGATTGCACCATTCTGTGACTTTTAAGGTAATAAAACCTAACTGTATACATCGCCTTCTCTCTGTTGGACATAAATCAGTATTGTCTCAGGTAAAGTAACCTGTAGAATAAAGACGGTCCCCTTACTTGTATGTCTACAATGTACCTTTACATGTCTACAATCTGCCTGAGTGTCATCAGTGGGGCAGGGCACGCTCATCTGGTAAAATCCATTCAACGTGGCTTTGTGGATTGGAGTGAATTGAAACATATTTCTATGTGAACTTACAACACCAAAAACACATTTCAACACAGAAACTTTAATTCAACTTGAGTCGAGTACTTACATGAACTGTTGTCAATGTATCATTTGGTTACCTGTGCATCTAAATCGATTTATCGCTGCACCCAGCAATATTTAACGTATATGGCGGCGGTCGGTAAATAATCAGGTCTGGATCAGGCAACCGAGTGATTAACATCATGAGCATCGATCAACGCAATTGGGATACGAGCCTGGCCACCCGATCCCATTAGTCGCCTCTTTACAACAAACAAAGGTTGCTGAAGTCTAGTTTTAACCCGTATCTTCACAGGTCATGCTGAATGGACTGCAGTAATCTTTAAAAATGAATATATACAGACAAGTTATAACCACTCACGTTCTCTTTCATTTCCAGTGAAGCCGGTAAATTCTATTGGCGTCTGTAAGAAACTTTTCATAAAATTCAGTCACGAGAACAAATCATAAAATTCCGCTACATGTAGTGTTCATTTTAACTGTGGTTTTAACGGGACTAAACATTTCCTAGTAGCCGTCGAACCTTACACGGACTGAAATATACAGTCAATGGCAGGACCGAACAATCTGTTCGTCACCTCCGTCACTCCGTTTGGAGCGTGTTCGTTAAAAACGTAGATTACTGTATCGCCATTGTGCCTTTACAAGCATCCTGGACACATTCACCGCTATGCTTCGTTGGGAGTCAGGTTCAAATGAAAGGCTGAAAAACATCAAGTCAAATAATGTTGTTTTATAATAGGGTAGGAATATGTTTGCACTTCGGGAACGAGACTTTGTCACGAATAGCTAAAGGACATTTTCAAAACTTTAACTTCGAACGTACTCAGCAATATTCCAGCCTTATGGTGGCGGTCTGTGAATAATTGAGTCTGGAACAGACGATCCAGTGATCAACAGCATATGCATCGATATATGCAATTGGAATACGATGACATGTGTCAACCAAGTCACGAGTATGATAACCCTATCCCGTCAGTCGCCTCTTACGACAAGCATGGGTTGCTAATTCTAACCCTGTTCTCAACTAGTCTTAGAGGGCATTTAATATTATGAACATTTGATGCACTTGATAACCGATGATGATGTGTTCAAGCAGGAATTTTCCCCATTTAGATGCTGTACAAAGTAATGGTTAATGACGAGGTCTAAAACATATTGTCACTTTGTTCGTTGTACACACACGTCACTGCTGTCTTGTTTAAAACGACAGACATCGTTGGGCATGAAAATAACTGGCAATTTTCGCATACAAGAACTGATTCAATATTGATCACTAGTTACACTTTGTGCACTGCAGATTGTTCGCCCTTCATGTACATGTGTGCTACATCGGTAACAGCATGCACTCTCTCCTTTACAACTCATTAATCTCTTATTGATATATTTGAGGACAAAACGGTTAGTAATAGTTCGCAAAGATCTTATACATGCAATGTATCATACATCATTGCTGTTACGTTACACCAGAATCCATATTGTACGTTTTACATCTGTTCTGCTGTTTGAGTTGGACATACAGACTGATGTCACAACTACAAAGCAAGCAGTGCTACCATTATCTAGCTTATTGTTTGACATTACTTGTGATAATAACAGGAACCAGAGTTAGATTCTGAAACTAAATCATTTCTTCAACTGTGAGGTCACAGTGGTCTCATTTCGATATTTCTTTTGCTGTATTTTCTTCAAGTTATCAAAACATCGAATATAAGTTGAACCGTTGAAGATAATGCTTAACTACATTTGAAAATAACCCGGATGATTCATTCCCAACTATCGACTATTTTAGTGGCCCATGCATTTTTAATGGGAGTGAGCAAATGGACAGCACAACATTAGCGCCATGTTTGCGAGGCGAAGTCACGACGAGAATGCAAACACACTAATTACTTAAACATGAAACAGTAATAATTTTTTTAGAGTTTGGTGTTGCCTTTATAAATAAGAAGCTAAAATAAAATGTTATCCTTCGACCTACGGTGTTATACCCAACACGCATGTTCCATTATTGTCAGCGACAGCGACAGCACAAGATCATGCTGGTGCAACTTCTGCTTTCTCTCAACTGGCAGTCCGTTCTTGTTCTACATGAACAGGAACTTGGTGAGTCATTTAGGTTATTGTGGAACTGTTAGTTCCACGTGTATTGATTTGATTGATGAATGTAACACTGCACGTTTTGAAGGAGAAATCGTTCGTACTGCGCTGTTGTCACGCATATGCCATATTCAACAACACTTTGTTAAAGATCAAAGACGCTGATAGTACTTTATCAGGCGACGTTTGCGTTACGTCACACTGTATTGACATCACTACGCCATTCTAGTCTGCCCTTGGTAACCGACGTCACGATGCATGTCTGTTGTCACTGCCTGTAACAGTCTCTACACTACAACTAACTCCGTAACGCCCCGTTTGCTTGGTTCAGCTCCAACGGCTGAAACCTTGAATACACAATGCCATTCCATTTTTTGGGAAGCCGCGGTGAATGAGTGTTAGGATGTTAAATTTAATCTGAAATAGATAGTTTATGTGCCCTTCTTTGAGTTTCTACAATGTCACTTAGGTACAGAAGAGTTACGTCCCTTTGTTTAAACAAGGCACAGCATTGAGAAAATGGCGGACATGTAAGATGCTCATGAACTGCTATGATGTATTTATTTTGAGTTTGCATAAAATTTCACTGAAACTGAAGAAAATCTTGTTTAATAATTACCAAATACCATAGTCTTCATGTAAACACTCAGTGGATTAGACGGCTGACTTTGTGTGCTGGCGATTAGATAGCTGACTCTGAGGGTGTGGGTTCGAATCTCGGAAGAGACTCAACCCAACGAAAGTAAGTGTAATCGCAAATATAACACTTGGGATATTATTGCAGTTGGCGAATGTTACCCCAGATACTGACACTTTCCTCAGTTAAGGATACACACACGTGTATGTATAGCATGTACTACCAGTCTAGATGTACATTGGTTAGCCCAGGTTAGAAATCAGATTTTAATGAACTTATTTTTAGCAAGGGTGACTGGTGCATTTCATCCTGAATTATCACAAGGGCAGATAATATTCCGATAGGAGTTGTTTTCTGTCTTGTAATTTAAATGACAAACATACAATGGAGAGGCAAGTTAAGATACCTTTTCACTACAGGGCAACCCCTTGACAACTGTTTGACACTGACAGAAAAAACACAATTTGTCTTGAAATTATGATTTACATTTAACCCATGCTGCTAAAACCCAGTGTTGGGTGTCAATTTCTAAATTTAAACAATGTGTTAGTCTCGAAATCTACACGGAAACGGATTCAATGTCAAACCAGCAAGCAACAAAGATACGTTTTTCAGTTAATATTCGTATTCTGAAATTTCCTAGGTTTAGAAATATTTGATAAATTAATAACATTGAATAACTAATTATATATAATATTATTCAGATATA